>NC_063205.1:18320450-18330450 GCF_017589495.1 Alosa alosa
CGCTCTTGATCTTTTATTAGTTATGAAGCCTTTTTATTGGTTTACAGTTATAAGGCCGTTAGGTGGCGTTCCATGTTTGCTTAGAATTTGGATAAACATACAAGACTTGATCACAAGTTCCTTGGGTTTTGCAAAACACTTAGTGCTGACCATCTGTCTCTGACCGCTCAGGGATATAAACATTTGCTGTTTGCCACGAGAGTAGCTTCCTTCCTTCCCTCCTCATTAGGCCAAAAAGGAGCTTTAGAAAAAAACACACAAGTATGCTGAACTCACGAGTCCTCAGTAAACAGTAAACATTAAGGGCAGCTTGCGTGCTGCCCTGCGTTTATACTGAGGTAAACATGTCCACACAAGCAAGTGTCTCTCTTAGCACACGACCAATCTACTTGAGCCCCGTTTCACTGGATCACACAGCGCACGCATTAATCAGTGCCCCCTCTGTCTCTCCCTCTCTCTTTCTTTCTCTCTCTGCCTCACGCTCAACCTTCTCTCCCTGTCAGTCATGGCAGCACGCGGCCCTCCTACACTTTGCAGGAGACAGGGGATTAGCCCTGAGATCCCATGCTCAATACCACCCATGGGTGACTAATTGACCCCTCACCCACCCCCCAGCACCAAAAAGGACATGCAAGAACAGGTAAGGCATTTATGTGTATGTGTGTGTGAGTGTGTGTGTGTGTGTGTGTGTGTGTGTAGGGTTGGCGGTGGTGTACAAATACACTTGCTCCCTGGTGGGGCTACATGAGAAGCCACTGGTGAGCTCAATCAGGGGGAATGACTTGGTAATGAAGCCACCAGGAGGAATATCTTGCCAGGGTCACCGAGCATTAGGTCAAACGGTGAACAGCCAAACGGAGGGACGCACTCCCCCCTGGCCCTGGCCCCAGACCTCCCTCCCACACACACACACACACACACACACACACACACACACACACACACACACACAGTCATGCCCCTGTAGCACCTTAACACAATAACCATGACGGTGCTGGAGTCTGAGAGCAGTGAGCCGCTGATCCGGCTTTGAAGTGCTCCGGCATTTACTGGCGGTTAAGAAAACTGCTAAAGCCTGTTAACCGCCGCAGCTGACAACGCCAAAAAAAGCACAACGGTCGCGAGCGTCAGTCGAAACCTGAGCAGTAAACAAGACAACGGCCGGGAAGGACTGACCAAACAGGAAGCCCCGATTTGATTCGTGATGCAAGGCACCTCAACTGAAAATATTTTGGCGGGAGTTTTTGAATTCCTCATGCTGAAAACACCCTCCCTCCCCTTCTCAAACTCTAACGCTGATCTCAGTCTATCACATTCTTCCCTTCCTCTCTCTCTCTCTCAGTCTCTTTCTCGTTCTCTCTCTCTATCTCTCTTCCACTGGTCCATTTTTTTTTTTGAGCTGCCAAACATTTTAAAACACTCCCAGAAAACCTTGGCAGCCCTGTTTGGTATGGGAAAGCACTTAGGGCGATTTGTGTGTGGCTATCGCTTGCTTGAGTTTTCTCACCATGCAATTTTAAAATAAGGGGAGAAGCCTGAGAATCAAACTTGTTGGGGGAGGAAGGCTAGCGATCTATCTTGAAACGGTACTCCAGTGAGTGGTAGGGTGGCAACGAGGGGTGTTGACCGCAGAGAAAGAAAGACAGAGGAGGGGTGGGGAGGAGGTCTGCGTGCAGGTCAGGTTGTTTCACAGGGGGCCTCTCAGGTAGCTGGAATTACTATGCGCTGCTACACACACACACACACACACACACACACACACACACACACACACACACACACACACACACACCCCCCAACCCTCCTGTCAGCCTCTTAAACATCCACCATGGATTATTGCTTAGATAGAGATCCTAATAGCCTCAGCGGAAAAAGTAAAAAAACAACAAGCTACTCCACCCCATGCATGTGGAAGTCAGTGTGTGTGTGTGTGTGAGAGAGAGAGAGAGACATGACTTTCAATTACTGTAATGTCAGCTTGAGGTAGACAGAGCAAATAATAAAAGTCACGCGTGCACATTTGCACACTCTGATAGGATATGCAAAGTATATGCTGACTGAATCTAACATGAGACAAAATATGAGCAGCCTCGTTTTTCTTCCTTTAACTACTTAAATGGAATCATGAAAAGGTTAAAAGGAACATTGTAAAAACAAAAAAAGTGTCATACAATTTAATGGAAATACAAGCCTTCTGCCAAGCTCCACTGTGCTGAAAGGAAAGAACACCTGCAGCACCTATGATTAAGAACACATTTCATTCGGGAGGTCCAGTCCAGTTCTAATTGAAGACACAAGCACAGTTCCTACGCTGAGAATCAGACTAAGGAGACACCGGAAAGGCATGCTCAAGGACACACACATCCACCTGTACGGTGAATCACTAGCCCAAACACCTCACATAAAAACACACACACACACACACGGAGACCTCAGAAGTCAGACCTTAGGCAGACTTAGTAGATATTAGTAAAACTACACACACAGAGACACAACCGTGACTGGAAAGCAGTTCCAGCTGAGCGGTGCCCCCTCTCCCCCTCTCGGCTCTCCCCCTGACACACTGACCTTGCTGATCTTACTCTCCTCCGACTCTCTGCTGCGCGCCGGTGGAGTCCTCCGCTCCTGGTACTCCTGGCCCTTGAATGACAGCTGGCAGGAGGAGAGCAGGGGTGACTCGCTGGCCCTCACCTCCGTGGGGGCCCGAGTGGGGGCGTGGTAACCCTGAGTGACGCCGCCGACACCCACGCCGATGCCGGCACCGGCGCCGCTGCGGCCCAGGTTGGGCATGGGGTGAGCGGTGTGCACCGGCCGGGAGCCGACGCTGGGCTGCCTGAGCTTGGACGCCACCCCCACCACCGGCATGGTGCTCTGACCGGTCCGTTGGACGCGTGGAACGCTGGACACGTGGAGATGTTAAGTCAAAGACGAGGGTGGGGAAGAAAAAAAAAAAAAAAAAAGAAAAACAAAAAACAGGAGTCCGAGGAGTCCGTTCTCCAAGTTTCCCACACGAACGCGCGTGTGTGTGCGTGTGCGTGCGTGTGTGCGTGAGAGAGGGAGAGAGAGAGAAACAAGAGTCCAGTGTCTCCTCCTTGACGTCTGGTAGAGAAGGCGTGCAAGAGGAGGCGGGGAGGGGAGAGAGAGGGGAGAAAGAGAGGGAGAGAGAGAGAGAGAGAGAGAGAGACGCGGCGTTTCAGTCTTCAGGAGGAGCGCAGCCACAGTCATTCTGCTGCTCACAGCGTGAGCGGCACTGAGAGGAAACTGAGACGGCTTCTCCACAACTCACTCCCCCCTCGGTTTCTGCCCTCCTCCTTCTGAGGCTTCTCCTCCTCCTCTCTCTCTCTCTCTCTCTCTCTCTCTCTTTGTGCTCTCTATTTTTTCCCTCCCTCCCACTCTACTACAAAACCAAACAGTTCTCAGGGGCGTGAACTTCACTAGAAGGTAACCACCGCTCAGTGTGCAATGCCTATGATTACACAGACCTGTCTCTCTCTCTCTCTCTCTCTCTCTCTCTCTCTCTCTCTCTCTCTCTCTCTTTCTCTCTCGCTTTCTTTCTTTCTTTCTTTGGAGGACATTCCACAGGAACGTGTAGTTCTCTGATTCCAACTGTCAAAACAGCTCTCCCATAGACTAGCAGCGAGGGCTGGACACAGACAGACACAGACACCTCTTCCTCTCTCTCTCTCTCTCTCTCTCTCTCTCTCTCTGTGTGCTGCTGGCTCACACGGCCTCTGCCATAAAAGACCACTGTTAAAGTTTCAATCAAAGAATGAAGAAATCGGATGTGTTGCTATGTTAAGAACAAACATTTGCTAAGACAAAAATAAAATCTCGTCAGCTTTTCTTCGACTAAAATAATACTTCCGAGATGATCTCTACACTGAAGCAGTTTGTCTCGTTCCTCAGACAATGCTTTATGTGTTACAAATGCACATTCTCTCTTTGTGTGTGAGAGAGTGTGAGTGTGAGTGTGAGTGTGTGTGTGTGTGTGTGTGTGTGTGTGTGTGTGTGTGTGTGTGTGTGTGTGTGTGTGTCTGTGTCTGTGTGAAAGCACAGAGGACAGAGCTGAGGGTGCTGTTGGGAAGTCGGGGTCTGTCTAGCATCTGAAAGCACCACGGAGGAACGCCCACCCCAGTGCTCTGGGTGAGACTGATGGCTAGCAGCAGAATCAAACCACCCTGCTAATGCCTATTAAACTCATAAACCCATTCCCATTCAAACAGGCAATTCTCACGCTTGTCTTGTCTGTATGACAAGCAAAAGGCATGAAGAGATTAATTTCTTTTTTTTTTCCTTCCTGGAGGAAAATGACTCACTGATCACTAAATAGATATTTCTCCCCCCTTTTTCTTCCTGTCGTGGTGCCGGTTCAAAACCGGCTTGTCATCAAGTCACAGTGTGTGTGTGTGTGTGTGTGTGTGTGTGTGTGTGTGTGTGTGTGGGGTATGGTCGCTCTAAATCTAAGTGTGGGATGGTGGTTTTGTTTTTTAAACGGCAACGTGCCTCAGTGTGTGAGGCATCAGAGCGAAGTGAAAGTTGTACGATGGAGAGTTCCCATCTGGTTCAGTTTAGCATCTGGGACGCGTAAGAGCAGGGAGGATTTCACCGAATTATACCAGAAACCGGAACATTCTAGCTCAGACGCCGTCCGGTAACTAAGCCCTTAGTAAGCACTGGTATCTCATCCACTTAACAACCCGGTCGTCTTGACTGGAGTAGTCTGACTCAGGCAACAGTGAGGCACAGTTCAAAAGGCACCCTTTGAGCTCCTGACATGTCCCTTATTAACTGTTCAGGGGAAACAGGTGCCCTCAGTTGGTTCTCCCTCCTACATTCCATTAATGGCTGCTAGGCATATGATACACTCCGGTTAAATTATAAGACACTGCGAGCTTTCATTTTTGATGGGGAAAAAATATACCCAACTTTGGGGAGTGTTTTCAATCAAACATGGGCATTCATGACAGCTCCTAAAAAGGCCACAAATGGGGTTAAATCAACTGTATTTACATGAATGAATAGCGTGACTTTCACTTTCTGTATGGTTGAACAGTCTGACTGCTGAGCTGAACAATTGCTGGGGGATTTGGCCGGGGGCCAAGTGTGTGCACACACACACACACACACACACACACACACACACACACAGTCCGTAACTGATGACGGACGCCACATTAATGCTCATGTGGCAATTCAGTCACTCCTCCCTGACAAAAGCTATAAAGTGTAAAGCCTAATTTCTAACCGCCTCTCAGGGTCCCCAGAGCTAATCACCATACCAACACAGAAGCCTGTCTGCTTGGGAGGGAGTGTGTGAGTGTGTTTCTGTGTGTGAGTGTGTTTGGTGTGTGTGTGGTGGTGGTGGTGGTGGTGGTGGTGGTGGGGGTTGTGGTGTGGTCTACTGTGGTTGTCTATTGAAAACTTGGTTGTCTGCACTGAAAGCTTGTCCTGTCCGAATCGCAGAATTCCAAACCCAAAGCCAACACTGTCAAAGCAGTGTCCAGTCTACCTCCATCGCCACATCGCCAAGTCAAAGCTGAATGAGCCAGGGCTTGGGGGTCTTTCAGGGAAACAGAATGGACACACTGTGCCTGCCCTCAGTTCAAGTGGACACAAGATGGAGTGTGACAAGAAACACTAAGGGGAAAAAAACAGCGTACTAAGTCTACAGCGTACCACTCGTCAAGCCAGACCAAGGTCACAGCCGTCTCAACGGTGTTGTGATTTTATGATGTCTAACACTGATTCTTATGAAAACAGGACAAGGGAGAGGGCCAAGCTGTGTGTGTGTGTGTGTGTGTGTGTGTGTGTGTGTGTGTGTGCCTGTGTGTGCATGTATGTGAGAGAGAGTGTGTGTGTGTGTGTGTGTGTGTGTGTGCCTGTGTGTGCATGTATGTGAGTGTGTGTGTGTGTGTGTGTGTGTGTGTGTGTGTGTGTGTGTGTGTGTGTGTCTGTGTGTGCATGTATGTGAGAGAGTGTGTGTGTGTGTGTGTGTGTGTGTGTGTGTGTGTGTGTGTGTGTGTGTGTGTGTGCCTGTGTGTGCATGTATGTGAGTGTGTGTGAGTGTGTTTGTGTGTGTGTGTGTGTGTGTGTGTGTGCATGTGTGTGCCTGTGTGTGACCTGACAAGTTCCGGATTTACGATTCTAATATTTCAGTAAAGGTCTCTATTCTAGGCGGCCACTGAAGCCACAGTGGAATATCTTGTAGCAGGATAGGGCGAATGCTGTCTGTGTGTGTGTGTGTGTGTTTGTTTGTGTGTGTGTGTGTGTGTGTGTGTGTGTGTGTGTGTTTTGTGTTTGTGTGGGGGTGGGTGAGACCTCAGAACCTGAGATCGGAAAGGATGGGGGCCTTGAAGTCACAGCCCACAGGAGGAAACTGAAGCCAGCTAGCCACGCTTCGCTCTAGAACAGGCAGTCCTCACCCTGGTCTCACACACACACACACACACACACACACTCACACACACCCACACATTCACGCAGCGGCCCACAGGCAACTCAATCTCCATCTAAGGCTATCTACTCCACCGGACCATGCACAAGAAATCAAAGTCAATTCTCCTTGCTCAATTCACAGGGCAATTGACTCTAAATACTCACTGATAATGTGCTGAGTAGTTACTGTTAGAGAGGCAATTTCACTTGAAAGGAGAACTCTGTAAGCGCGCACACACACACACACACAGATACACAGACGTGTGAACACACGCACAGTCGCACACACATACTGATATGAGGATAATGTTTTAGAAACCCACCCATTTCATCCCAATTAAAAAAAAAAGAAAAAGCACAACAACAGTGTTCAAATCATTTATTTTTTTTTTTTAAAAAAAGCCTGTCCTGTTATAGATGCACTTCAGCTCAGCCTACAACAACGGGAACAGCCCAATTGGAACCATTGAACAAGCAGAACCGCTGATAATTCTGGATTACACGGAACATCCCATTGTGGCACCTGACGTCAGAACACTGCCCCCCTGTGTGCCAAGCAAAACAGACCCCCGAGAGGGAGAGGAGAGGAGGGAGGGAGAGGAGGGAGGGAGCGGTGACCCCGGTGTGTGTCCTGCCGGGCCCTCCCATGTCAAAACAGATCCCACGGGGGAGGGAGATAGTCACGCACCTGGGTCCGTCCACGCAGGCCAGGGCCTTATCTGTGCAGCCACCGCTGCACACACACACACACACACGTACAGGGGAGTGTCATGGAAAACAAAACACACGCGCACACACAAACACCTGATTCATACAAAAACATTCACTCACACACATAAACACGCACGCACGCACGCACACACACACACACACACACACACACACACACACACACACACACACACACACACACACACATGCAGGCTTAAAGAACGTGCACATCCTCACACACCGTCGGGGCTTAAGAGTCATGGATTCCTTCTCCCCAGTCAACCTTTGACATTCCTCCCTTACCACCCACACACACACACACACACACACACACACACACACACACACACACACACACACACATGAAGGCAGCCACGCTCTCTTTCTGAGCATCGTGGGAACTCTCCCTCACCTGAACAGACTGTAAATAAACCCGCGCGGCAGGCTCCCAGGCCCAAGAGTGGGCGTCTCTCTCTCCGAGTGGTCCGTGAGCAGACTGAAGCAATCCCCCATTTCTAAGTGACATGACTTCTCGCCCTCTGTTTTCAGTGCGTGTCTGTCTTTCTGTGTGGCTGGGTGGGGGAGGAAGAGGGGGAGGGGGGGTCTTAACCGACGGAATGCAAACCATCCCTTTTCCTTGATCTCCCAGATGTAAACACACATGTGAAAATAATGACAGAGAAATTCCTGCCGTTCCAAACCTTCTCCGCCCAGAAAAAAAGAAATGGGTACAGAGCCGTTTGCAGAAATAAGTGAGAAATAGAGAGAGTGAGAAGGAAAAAAAAAAAACAATGTAAACACTGCTCCCGACAATGAATCAAAGGCACCCTCCCCCCTCCCCACACACACACACACACACATCCCACCACCACCCTAAACGCCTCTGACAGGAAATCCCTTGAGTTACACGCTCGGACAATGCAGGCTTTTCCTGTTCCTTGGGCATCTCTCAGCACCGCAGCACAGCACACCGCTCCACAGCCACGCTTGTTCGTGCGTTGACACTCTGCGCCCACGCTGTTCCCATATGGCCCCAATCAAACATCTCACCAGGACCGGTCACTCCATGGCGTGTTGCTTGAAAGACTGGGAAAGTGCCAGATTGCTCTAATGTTAAGAAGAAGAAGAAGAAGAAGAAGAAGAAGAAGAAGAAAAAGAAGATGATGATGATGATCAAGAAGGAGGCGAGGGAGAGGAAGAAGTGGAAAATGCTCCAGCCACAACTTCAATGAAAATGTTTTACAAATTGTGGAAAGCGGGGATCCGTCCCTGCCGCTAATCTGGCGTAAAAGGGCAAGATTTACGGGCCGTGGCATTCCTCTCTTTGAGATTTGCCATGGTCTTCCCCAATCAACCCATATTTCTTTTCCTCCTTTTTTCATCCCTCTCTCCCCCTCTCACTCTCTCTCACTCTCTCTCTTTCCCTCGGTCTGTATTTTTGTGAAAGAGGACTTGGTTACTCCATGGTTTTCACAGCTGGTCTTGATAGAGCTCAAACAGGGAAGCAGCCCTCTGTCTCTCACACTCTCTCTTTCATTCTCTCTCTCTCTCGACTCTGACAACAACAAGCTGAGCCAAAGATGTACAATAACTATAGCTGCGTCGATACATTACAACCTAAAAATAACATGGAATGCACTGCAGGCATCAATCTAAGCCAGAGGAAGAAGCTGTCAATGCACCCAACACAAAAACAAAACAACCGCCTGGGTCGAAAAAGTAATCAGAGTAGCACCACCACACGAGAAACTCCCATTAGAGGGCCAGGCCCACGAGGCCGAAGAGGGCTGTGCGTGTCAGCCACTGCCTCTGGGACGGAGGTCAGGAAAACAAAATCGGCACCAGTTGTTCCGGGCCTTCAGTCGGGGCCCAGTTTGATTGAGTTAGCCTGGTGGCGGATCTCTGGGGAGATCTAGCAGTGGAAGGATAGGCCTGACCCAGGACCAGTTACGGCAACACACACACACCCCCTCACCCCACACACACACACACACACACACACACACACACACTAGCACCCGCACAACCTCCATACTAGGTCAAAGAGGACACTGTGGTATCCAGGGAAGGGGATGATGCTCCCTTAGGCCAGAGAGAGGGCCCCTGGAGAGGTGATGAAGCATGTCTATGCCCACATTTCATAGCACAGTGCAGCAGCTGTGCCACGACTGTAAAAACCCACGTGAAGTGCAACACTGCATGAACAGAGAGCAGAGCAGAGCAGAGCAGAGCAGAAGACGCCAGGCCAGACCAGACGATTCCAGAGCACAGCGGCTCACGCATGCATATTTGTGTTGGCCAGGACAAGCAGAACACAATCAGACCTCAGGTGGGGATTGCTGCTTTTGTGTGTCAGCGAGCTTTACAAACACACACACACACACACACACACACACACACACACAGACAGACAGACAGACACACATGCACACACACACGCACACGCACACACACCCGCCCACGCACACACACTGTTGTGATTTCGGGGGGCGAGTTCTTCCGTAACACACGGCGACGCCGAGAGCAAGAAGCTCCGATGTGCTGGAGAGAGGAGAGAGAGAGAGAGAGCTTGAGATCTCTGCAAACAGAGCCGTGCTGATTGTAATAACACGGATTTAGCTGGGGCACGCCGCGGCAACGGCCACAGGTTGTTTTAATGACGCTGATGGATTCCAGATGATGAGCCCGGCTGTGCCACCTCTGGGGCCGGTTACATCCATAGATGTAAGTCCTCTGACAAATAAATACGCCAGCGGACTGGGTCCGTTGAGAGCGCTGGCACGCTGGCATCGGGCTCCGAGTGTGACAGGATCATTCACATACCAAGCTGGCTTAAGCTGGCACAGCATACTCT
>NC_063205.1:18335450-18367950 GCF_017589495.1 Alosa alosa
GCACACGGGATGAGAGAACTCTATAAAAGGCCAGAGAAACACACATACACACACAGACACACACACACACACACACACACCAGACACTTCACAGCCTGTTTGGAGAACTTTCTTAATCCTTAACGCCAGCAACGTGACGACTGCTGTGTCTATAGAAGAGCTCTGCGACGCATAATGGGAGCTGTGTTTCTTGAGAGCCTGAGAGAGCACGGAGAAAGAGCAGAGGTGGCGCGCCTCAAGGCCTCTGCTATATACGTTAGCGACTTGCACACTCGCAATGCAGCGACCACAGCCCGGGAGCGGAGAAGCCGCTCGATAATGCATGGGTTATGCCGTCAAGAATGACTTCCATAAAAGAGTTTCCTGCTCTTCATACTTGCAGTAAAGTGTTCTGAAGTACAACATATTTTTTCCCCCTGTCCGGGTCATAAAGTCAGAAAACTGAGTAATTGAAAAAGCAAGACTGTGGAAACTGAGAGACTGGAGCATGGCCTTACTCATTCTCCCAACTAACTGGTTGGCTGATATTGCCTTTGCATGCCATTGAATGTCTTTTGAATTTTCTTTCTTTGTTTTTAATCTAAAGCACATGGCAACGGCAACGCAGCACAGGACGTTGCCATACGCGCAAGTTAAGTGACACATAGCTTAAAGGGGTCGTCTGGCACAATCACCACTGTGTCAGTTTTCAAAGGAGCCTCTGTGAGCACTATCTGGGACATCACAGAAGAAACCTATTCAAAGAGCGCAATTTGTCGTGCACTTAAGCCGAACACAGAAAATTAGTCTGTCTCAATGTCTAGACGACAGTGACTGATTGACTTTGAAGGGCTGTACTCTTCTACATTTGCCATGTGCAGCAGGAATTTCACCCTGTACACTGACCTCAACAAACTCCCCTCAATCTTGAGATAAACTGGAATTTTCCTTGTTCTACGTCGTTGGCTTCTTTAAAAAGCTGCTACACTGGTAATTAGCACGACTTTAGCTGGCTTTCCTTACTTCTCTGGAAGGAATGCACTATGACGAGGTGCACTTATTTAGTTGGACTGATAGACTGGCTCACACACACACACACACACACACACACACACACACACACACACACACACACACAGGGCACAAACTGAGAGCAAACACCCAACGTCTCTGGCTTGTTTAATTACCATTCACGTCATCTCTGACACAGAAAAAGAGGGCTGAAGTGGCACTGGTGTTTTGGTTTCCCCGACACGTTGCTCGCGTCTTCATTTCACTTCTCCGTATGTTCTCTTAAATATCCGATGTCTTGGAGGAAAAAAAGGTTCTCGAGAGCGGAGCGGGTGCCTATTAAGCCCCGTCCGTCAGCGGCGTCCACCGTAAATCCTTCGCTTCAATACGACTGTAGGAGCCTCTGGCAGATGGGGATCTCGGGCCCCGGTCCTGCTCTGAGCCGTCGCCGCCGCCACTGTGCGATATAATTTTCCACCCAAACAAATGGCGTCATGGCACCTGTTTCGGCCAGCAGACGCGAGGCTCCGAGAGAGAGAGCGAGAGAGAGAGAGAAAGAGAGAGAGAAACAGAGAGAGAGAGAAGGGAGGGAGAAGTACTGTACACAGAAGGGAGGGAGAGAGAGGAGAAGTGGAAGGACATGTAGAGACAGGGAGGGAAGGACAGCAAAGGACAGACAGAGAGAGAGGGGGAGAGAAAGGAGAACGAGAGAGGATAGAGTGACTCAGTTGTAGTGCGTTTATGTGTGTGTGTGTGTGTGTGTGTGTACGCAGTGTGTAACGCGGTAATGTGGGTGTGTGGGTGTGTGTGTGTGTATGTGTATATGTGTGTGTGTGTGTGTGTGTGTGTGTGTATGTGTGTGTGTGTGTGTGTGATATTAGAGGAACAAATATAACAACCTAACAAGGTCTAGTTGCAGATGAGAGAGATAGAAAGAGATGCAAACTGACTTAAATGGAGGGAGAGTTACAAAAAGTCAGAGAGACCGTACTCATGAGAGTTATATTACAGGCCAAACTTTCAACAATTTATGCAGCTGGTTTTAAAAAAATGAATAATGTTTGTGAATGTTTTTTTTTTTAAATGTTATCCTGAAATATTCAAATCTGAATAAATTTGTCCATCTGTTCCAAGCCTCCCCAAGGCTCTGCAGAAGATGGACTTTTTCTCCCAAGGAAAGGGAGGGCACAGTTGGAGGGCTTTGATTGGTCCAGACCACTGGAGTCAGATAGATGTCAGAGACCCAAAGCCCCCACACACACACACCCCACTCCTCACCCCTCGCCCCTACCAGAAGAGCTCTGATCGCTGGACTGTGAAATTACCACAAACATACACCAAAGCAGCATTCCCTCCCTGTTTCCCCAGCTAAGAATGCTCATTCCCAACAAACTCCTCTGGATGTGCACTTCTGAGATTCACACATTAGCATTCTGTAAATTCCTAGTCAGGAAGCCAGAGCACAGCACATACAGTATACCAGAGAGAAAAGGAAGTCAAAACACAAAGAAAGGTCAAACCATTAGGTAAAATAAAAAGTCAAATAAAGGTGGAAAAGTTCAAAGACTCGTCTTTCAATGCATTGTACATAGGCTCATCTACAGCTGAATGAGAAGGGTAGAAAATGAAGACAAAGTGAGGATAAACACAAACAATCGTACGGATAGAACTTGCACACACAAACTCATACATGCAAGCAAGCATACAAACAAAGATACACCCAGGTTAGGGTTAAAGAAAGTCCTGGAAACATATGAGTAGGATGACCAAATGTTTATGTTAAGTCACAGGCCATAATAATAAGATATGTGTAATGATTTTTCTTTCTCTCTCTCTCTTTCTTCCTCTTTCCCTCTCTCACTCTTTCCAAACTTCCTAAGGAATTATTAACTGCACGGCCACTTAACCATGAGGTTCAGTGGGACTAGGCCTGGCCAGGAAACCATCTCCCCCCTCATGTTCCAATGCTCACTGGAGTCTCTTGGAGGGAGGTGGAGAAATATGCCTTAAAGCCGGCTAATACTGCGGCGATGGGTGGAAGAAAACACTACTGGCGAGTGCTGTGGTGATGCTCCGCTGACTGTTTGCTCAAACGGGGATTGTACCTACTAATTATGGCGATAGCGTGCACTTCGGAGCTGACGTACGGACAAACCATTGCGGCGAGCCGGCAACGAGCGCGGACCAAGGTCGTGATGTTCCGAGCCCGTGCCAAGAGTCGGCTGTCCCGGTATGACCTCTCTCCTTGCCGCGACTGACATTTTGTTTCCCCTTCGCTTAGCACAATGATCTGAGCACTAATTAGCGGATTTACCCAACCATCATAGGAAAGTGTCAGCACAGACATAAAGGAGTCAACAGCCAGATTCGCTCATTTTTTTCCCCCTCCGCAGAAACGAAACTCTGACTCGAGCTATCTGCCTCGGCCAAGAAATGATGAATGTGCTGCTAATTCGTTTAGAAGAGATCCTCTTACTGCGCCAAGTTGTGTATCTGGCAGTTACATCCGGGCAAACAGACCTATCTTATCATTCTTCGGGTTTGCATACACGGCTGAGTGTCTACTGAAGTGTGATAGGGGCCTCACTCAACGTTACCACATCTGCCACTGTCCCACCAGTTGGACTGTTGCCTGTTAGTCACACGCTCAGCACCGAGTTCAAAGAGAAGAAGCACAATACGCCCAAATCAGCATGGAGTAAAAACATAATTTAACATTTGCATTTACAGTTGTGCATTTATATTTCTGTTTTGTGTGTGTGTGTGTGTGTGTGTGTGTAGAACTCTGTTGTCAGCTTTGGAAATGTCCTTATATCTTTTTTACCCCACCTCTACATACATCTATATACCTGTATATATATACCTATATATCTGTTACATTTAAGAACATGGCATACATACATGGCATACTCTACATATAAAAGTATGGTGACATCAAAATGACTTCTAGCAAAGTCAAACAAAAAAAGTTCCCTTTGGGCATACTCTAGGCTCAATGTACCCGATATGGAGCTAACAGAGGGTGTGCTTCTGAAGACTACGAGCTCCCTATGGGGATACGAGGAGGAGTCCTCTGTTCAAAGCAGCTCCGCCAATGTCTCTAAACTAAGGCCTTTGAATCCAAGAGGGAGAGAAGGGAGAGGGAGTATGAGGTACAAGGAACGGGGCAGATCAAGTCAAATCTTCTAAGCCATGGAAGTGACAGAGAGAGAAGAAAAACAGAGAGAATAATACTGTGGGAAGCAGAAGAGTGCAATACTGCAGAGTCTGACGAAAGGATGATGTCCCACAGGGACTTGTGCCTCGGTGTCTTTCTGAGACATCAAGCGGAGTGCTGGACTCTCTGGACCCCCATGAGAGTGCCCGAGGCAATGACACGAGGTTAAGGCCGGTCAAAGCAACACAACCGGTTCACCTAACGTGATCTTCGCCAAGGTCCAACCTGACTGAAGGGCTTTAAGACAATGGCAACCGTGTGGATAGAGTGAGTCGGTGAGTCGGCCTCGATGAAAGCACACGGGGTGTTTGTGGTGGGGCATTCTTCTCGTGCTCACCCTCGCCCAATTTCCCCCTGCGGTCGGAGAACGGAGGGAGCCGCGAGTAGTTCTACATCTGTCCGCTTTAAACAAAGACATAAACACAGCTGACCGGCCACCCCTGAAGAGACGTGATGGGAAACAGCCGCTGCACCTCCGTCCTGAGGCACGGCGTGTGTGTGTGTGCGTGTGTGTGTGTGTGTGTGTGTGTGTGTGTGTGTGTGTGTGTGTGTGGTTGGACAGACAGGCAGATTGTCAGCGTCAAAAGGCCCAGCTTTCATGAGAAAGTGGATCACACCACCTTGGGTCTAGAGAAAGCGGAAAAACAAACACCGTCGCAGACGAGTAAGTCTTTATCAGCTCATCACCACAGTGTGGAGTTTCTCCTCGATGCTGCACAGACGCCATATCTGCGTTCAGTCAAATAAACTGCCTAAGCAGACGTTATTTTGTCCCTATGCAAAACAACCTGGCATCAGGTGGACTTTACATTGACATGACATTCACAGCACTTTATCAGCGCATGCGTTTGAATGGAAACGGAGCCCACACTTTCCCCTCTGTTACCACCGTAGAACAGGAGCTAAGAAGCAGCTGAACAGGCTATTCCTCTCCTTGGTGCTGGGTAGATTATAGTGCGGTGAGCCAGAGCAACTAGGCCGGAGACAAGAGAAAGAGAGAGAGAAAGAGAGAGAGACAGAGAGAGAATGAGGAAGAGAGAGAGGAAGAGCAAGAGACACAGAGGGGGTGGGGGCTGTCAGTGTGTGGATTAGACTGGTGCCACTCTTCCACGATGCGGCTTTAATGACACTGCTTGCAAACCTTTACCCCAACTGTTACCCAGCAGGAGGGCTCGAGGGGACGACAGACCAAAACACTGTGTTTACGGCCATTAGCTCCAACCATATGGTTTGGCGGTCAACATTTCAACAGCCTCTGTCTGGGAGCCAGAGAAGGGAAAGGCGTCCGCACTGATATGCATTCGCTCAGTTGCAGTGCAGAAGTTGCTGTTGCTGTTGTTGTTGTGTTTGTTTTTTAGTTCTTCTCCCCACATTTCATGGAAGAGTTTTAACTGTTGTACATTTTAAGCAGTCTCTGTGTGGGAACCCTGGCTCTGAATCTTAAGTAGGAGTGCCTGCTGAGACTGCCAGAGTCTCAACCAAGTCAGGCTCTGTGTGAAAGTGCTTTCTCTATTCCTGTCACGACGGGGGGAAAAAAATCCATTCTTTGCTTTTCCTAAATTGACATTTTATCACCACATGGTGAAATTGCCCTCTTGTCTTTAATTTACTTTAATTTTCTTTTTTTTTTTTTTTTTTTTTTTTTTTGTTGTCTTTGGAAAGCCAGGAGTCATGTGTGAGTTCTTTAGCATTTGAAAATTACACCAAACAGATATGAAACTCATTTGACCCTTTTGATTAGAAGAAGATTTCTCCCCCTGACTTATGGTGATATAGAGGGAGTGGGCCTGTCAGTAGAGCAATGTGTTTTCTATTATCTTCCTGGAATATTAACAGGACACGCTGCCTCATCCTGCATTCATAAATCAGTGTAGCGTGAAAGCCATTAATCTACCAGCCATGGAGCCAGGGCTTGCCTCCCAGTCATCAATATAGGAAAACATACCTCTTAATGGAGGTTTGTGCTGGCTTGAGTGACGGGAAGCTTCCATGTTTTGATTAACACGGTAGAACAAAACGAACGTGCAAAATGAAAGAGAGAATAGCTGTAATGGGACTGGGTCTCTTCGGAGAAGAACACATACAAGTGAGAGACGACGATCAAATAAGTAAATTGAAGTGTCTTGCTCAAAGGCAGGGGCTTTTTTGGCAACCTCCGATCACATAGTTGCTCGCAGAGGAGGCAATGACTCAAAGAAATAGTCATGCCACCATGCGGCGGACATTCATTCACAAAGTGCGTTTTAATGAGGGCTCTCCGAGCTTGTATTTGAATCTGATTATGGCCCTTGGACGGCGGTTCTGTGTTTTTTGACAGACGCAGTGGTCCGCCCTGCGAGTGAGTGCCAGTTCAAATAATATCTACCCCAGATGAATACCATTGCATGAGAAAGTCCAGCATTTCTCTCTCTCTCTCTTCCTCTCTCTCTCTCTCTCGATCTCATTGAAGCATCCTTCCCAAATACATAAATAAAAATACGAAACAAACAAATCATGGTGGGAAACAAACACATAATCAAGCAATGTCCCTTCCTTTGGCAACACTGCCCGGCAATGAAGTGATTTTGGAATGGACTTCTGCCCAAGAATAACACATTGCATAATTTGATCTTGTCTTTTTGCTCTTCATCCCCCCTGTGCTGGGAATGGGCTTTCAAAAAGAGAAGAAGAGAGAGGGAGAGAGGGAGTGAGTGGGTGAGAGATAGAGAAAGAGAGAGAGATGGAGAGAGAGAGAGAGAGAGAGAGAGAGACAGCGTCTCGTGGGATGCTTTATCTCAGACACAGAGCCCATGCCTGCAGCGCCATGGAGAGATCCAAAAAGCAGTGGAGATAATGAGAGTTTGGAGGTCCCCAGCTGCCTGGGCAGCGGCGGAGAGCAGAGCTGAGCAGAGCGCGTTGGCTGTGAATGGCGGGGATTGCATGACAGAAGCGGCAGAGAGAGTGAGAGAGAAAGAGAGAAAGAAAGAGAAAGAGAGAAAGAGAGAGAGAGTGAGAGAGCGGCAGCAGCAGGCAGCAGAGTGGCGGCTGTTTGATCGCTAGAGCTGCTGCGCTCCATTCGAGGCTTAGTTCATTCATCGGCTCGTTTCGGCCTCAGATGACATCAGAGCAGCTGAAGCCCGGCTCGCTTTCAGAGATGGACAAAAAAAAAAAGTGGATGGGCTCAAGAGTGGCGCTGCCTGTGGCTACCCCCGCCACGCGCCGCCACGTGCAGCAGACGCGCCGCACGTGGTGCGAGGCAGCACGCTAATCGACCTCTGAAAGTTGAAGCGTAGCGCTAATAGCGACGCCTGAGGAGAAACGAGGACAACACAAAAGCAAAAAAAACAAAACGAAAAAAAAAAAAGAAACCCTCCTCAGGCATGGAAGCTAGCACACAGCACCGAGGAGGACTCGGAGGACTTCAATGCGATGGAAACGCTCCCAGTTGGGCGGCCGCCATAGTGTTCCTAACAGAGTCCATATGAAAACAAGCAGGGCCATAGCTAGCACCTGCTAGCAATCTGTTGACTCGCGGAGACGGCAGGCAGGGACTGTAGGGGCCCAGATGCTGCGGCACAGGGTTAGCGTGCAGGGTGGTTAGCTTCCCTCTTGTTGTAGCCTGAGAGGACAGGCAGAGGGTGTGGGGATGTGGGTGAAGGGGAATGGGGGGGACTAGCCTTTAGCTGAGGGTGAGGGGTGGGTGGAGGTGGGTAATAGGGGGCTGTTGGTAGTGTGGAGGCTGGAGCTAATGTCAGAGGCTAATGTGCTTAATTAGCCTCCCCCTCTGGTGGAAATCCAGCCTAAGAGAATGTAGTTATTAGGAGGGAGTGGTGGGCTGAGGGAGTAAGAAAGTGGTAAGGAGAGAGAAAGAGAGGGAGAGAGGGAGAGAGAGAGAGAGAGAGAGAGAAAGAGAGAAGGGGAGAAAGAGGGAGCCTTCTATGTGTACTTTAAGGAGGCTGCTAACATTAGTTCTGGGTGATTTGGGTAATTACTTCAAGAGCTGCAGGACGTGACTTGCCAGTTTACAAAAAAGAAAAAAAGAAAGGGTGACAGGAAAGAAAAACGAACAAACTAGTGGAGGAGTGTGCCTCCTTTCCTCCTCTTATCCCTCCCTTCCTCTCCCCCCCTACTCTACCCCCACCGAAACATGCTGAGTGTGCATGAAACAGACCTCGGGAGTGACCTCAAGTTTGTGGCACGAGGAGCGTCTCTTGGATATTTGGGGCTTTTTGAGAGTGTGTGTGTGTGTGGGGGCATAAAAACGAATGGGACGGTCATAAAAGCACTTTGCGTCTTTTTGCCTCGACTCCACTGCAGGGGCCGAGTGTGCGTCTGCGCAAGAGGAGAAGTGTTTTACGTGTGCATTGAAGCGTAGAGACATAATGACGGGGTGTAAAACTGTGACTACTCAGCGTTTTGGCCACTGAATAAATAAATGGGGAGAGGCTGCGTTCAGTTTTTTTTCTCTTCTATTTCCCCATCTTCTTCTTCCTCCTCTTCTTGCTGTGGCTAAATTGAATCCAGTGTCCTCGCTGACAGTGATGGAGCGGCGGCCACAGCCGCTTTCCACAAAATCAAAAAGAGGAAAAACTAAACTAAAAAAGAAAGATGGTCGCTGGTGATGGGTGCATGTGAGGTTGTGTATGTGTGCGTGCACGTGTTTATGTGTGTGTGCGCGTGTGTGCAATGCATGTTTGTGCGCGCGCGTGTGTGTGTGTGTGTGTGTGTGTGTGTGTGTGTGTGTGTGTGTGTGTGTGTGTGTGTGTGTGTGTGTGTGGCGTGCGTGGGAAAGACAGCAGGAAGTATGGGTCAGGGTATGTCAAGGACAGGGGATCAGATTCAGATACATCCCGCACAAGGACGGACACACACACACACACACACAACAACAGGGCAGTTGTTGAAGGAAGTGTGTGTGTATCCAGTGCACTGCCAACACATCGCCGCTTTGTAGTCCCTCCCATTATCTTTATCAGCACTGATAAAGAAATCAAAGCATTCAGTCAAGGGCACTGCCTTTCCTCCCCTGCACCTCACCAACTTCAGTTCTGTGTGTAGAAAAAAAGCCTCAAAAAGTGAAAGCTAATACAGAAGCAAGCTGTCAACAAGCTTTCTGGTTTGAAGTATAGTCAAGAAGATTATGAAGACTTGAAGAGTTTGGTTCCAAAATGCTATATCCTCCATTTTAATGAATCATTTATTATTTGATTTATCGTTACTCATTCAAAAGTAACGATATTACCTGAAATACACAATTAAATAACATGACTTATTAATGTTTTCAAAAATGGAAATATAGCGTTTGGAACCAAACTCTTAACATTCTTCTGTATCACCTTTTTTATCTGATGCATATACAGTGAGATATTATTTGTCTGTCCCTTCATCCTAAACGTGACTAGGCAAGATGTTGACCAGAGGTGTATGCGGCATTCCTGAACTTTGCCATCATGTTATAATGGTTGTGTAGACCGGCTCATAATGGAGAGTAATTTTGTTAAGCCCATTTTTTCCCGTTCTCTGAAAAACAAAGCTGTCATGGCGGGTGATTTGACCCAGACCGCTCATTAATCATCAAATGCCCATTGAATGCACTGGTGCGGTGGGGAGCCCTCCGATTCAGAGCCCGCCGTTCCATTATCTGCTATTACGCACACAGACAGACACACACACACATGGAGATACACACACTGACGGCAGGCAAACACACACGCACATGCACAGACGGCACGTAGACACACAGACACAGACACACACACACACAGACGGCACAGGCTGGTGAGACCTGAGTCAGATCCGTTACATTTCCCAAAAAACTCCCCTGTGTGTGTGTGTGTGTGTGTGTGTGTGTGTGTGAGAGAGAGAGAGAGAGAGGGAAAGAAAAGGAGTTCCCCTGGAGGCCTGTGTTGGGTTTCATCATCAGCTCTCTGACAAACTTCACCACCAACGCAACGTCTCCTGACTCAGCACTGCATAGACAGATAAGCTGATGCTGCATGTCTAAATCTTCAGCAAAAATGGGCCTGATAACCATCATCATCCTCATCAACAACAAAAACATCACCACCACCATCATCCTCACTATCATCATCATTGTCATTGTCATTGTTGTCATGGTAATTATCTTTATCCTTGTCACTCTCATCATCACCGTAATCATCATCATCACCATCATCATCATCATCTTCACCATCATCACCACCTTCTTCTTCACCATCATCATCCTACAGGTGGAGTTGGGCCCAGACTGATTTGCAGTGAGGCACAGATCAGTTGCTTGTTGACGGTCACAGGAGCACGTGTCACAGGTGTTGGCTGGCTGGCAAACCTCAGCTTTGGCTTTAGCAGCTTGGTCCATTCCATGCTTCAGTACATGCTAGTCTCTCAGCAGGAGCAGGTTGCAGGCCAGTGCCGTGTAATTGCTTTCTTGTAAATGACCCACTGCCCATCAGTATGCATAGGAGCTGAGGCACCAAACACAGAGAAGCGCTCTCTTGGCCATGCACTGAAATGCCAACAGTCAGGGGTTCTCTCTGCGTAAACACCGCAATCATTTCTCAATTATAGAGAATTGCAATCGAAGAGAACCATTTTTATATTTAAAATGACTTTTTCCTGCTGCCATCATTGTTCTGTGATATAGAAATGGACTGTACCAAAATAAATAAATTGGTTCTGAGAGCAATAGACATTTCTGACTCTCCGCCTCATATGTAGTAAAGAAGCTGTGCATACACCTTTGTTTCATGGATAGGTCATCGTTTAAGATGCCTCGTGCTGGTTCAGCAGCAATTCCTTCTATCATGCTAATCACAATACACCCTGGGTCTGGATCAAATAATGTCTTGTTTTGCACATGACCTTATTACACCTGGCTGTGGAAAGAGCATGACCATTCGGAGAGTGCCTAGCAAACTTCAGACTGATTAAGGTTTTATTATATTTGGATGAGATAAGGCTGGAGCTCGTAAAGCAATTATCATACAATAACAATGTCATGCCCCAGAGCAGTGGTCCTGCACGCATGTGCTGCTGCATGATACAAGCCAAAACAAACAAACCCTATCCCCACCAGCCTTGAAGTCAAACACACACAAACACAGGCACACACACATATACACACACATATGTACACTCCAGCTCCAGCTTTCCCACACACAGACTTATACACACACACACACACACACACACACACACACACACACACACACACACACACACACACACACACACACATATCTATACACTTTAATGCATATTACTATACAATCCCCCCCATGCTATCGGGATTAAGGTTCCTGAGCAGTAAAAATAACTTTAAACACAGATTGAACTGCACAATAGAGCTCCTCTTGACATACAATCACACGCATCACTAAAACACATTAACAGAGTCTAGAGCCCCTGCCTGTCAAGCGCTGAATTTCAAACTCTTAAAACAACATTTGCAAATGGAACAGAACAAATCCCCACATTGCCTCAACTCCAGCTAAAACACATCATACGAGCTTCAAAAACAACCCTTTCACACCTGTGAGTGTGTTTTGTTTAGGGGGGCATTGTGTGGAGGGTGTTAACGCCTACTTACCTGCTTGGCAGACAGGTCCCTTTTGGAGGGCATGCATGGGCTGGACGTGGGGGTGACAGGGGCACTGCGGCTCTGGCCGCTGAACAGCGAGCGCACTGTGGTCAGCCACTTCATCCTGTCTTCCAAGACTTCCAGGAAAGCGTCTTCTCGAGCTCCTCACAAAACCACAGCACACCGCTTCCGCAGCGGGTGTCGACTTGGTGCGATGAACAATGGTCAAACTCAGATAGAGGCAGACTGACGACCAAGAGCCAGTGCTGTCTGACGCCAGAAGCAAAAATAAAGTCAAGTCAATGTCTCCAATCTCAACAGAAGACAATGAAAATCCTAAAGCTCTTCAAGAGAAGCAGCCAAGTACCTGAGATAGGCCCAAGGAACCGCTTAGAGTCTACAGGGAGACTGTGAACGTGTGTCCAACAGTGCAAAGCGTAAAAAGTGACTCGCCAGACCAATATCTCCAACAATAACTGCGGAGGGAACACTTTCACACAAGCTGAGGACTTAAGAACCAGGAACTGGACTATAGAAAGAGAGTCCAGTTGAACATTGGATGTCCACGCGATATCCCCAAGTCTTGAGAGGAGGAGAAACAACGTCCAGTGAAGCGCAGCACAGTGAAGTGAAGTGAAGTGAAGTGAAGTGAAGTGAAGTGGACGGGAGGGTTGGAGACTGGTCGGCTCCTCGCCCTGTCGCTCTCTGATCCCCGCCACCAGCCGAGCGACACTCAATCCCTCACGTGCTCCCTCGCTCTCCCACCGCCATCTGTCGCTTTCCCTTTCACCCCCCTTCTATCCCTCTCTATCCCTTTCTTTGTCTACCTCTCTCTCTCTCTCTCTCTCTCTCTCACCCCCCTTCCCCCTGCCCCCCCTACCGGTTTCAATCTCTCATTCCAACCCACCCCCCTCCCTTTCCACCCTGGGATGTAACTGAGAGTTGTGAGGGTAGTGGGCTTCAGTTGGCATTCGTCAGACTTCAGACAGACTTGGCCCAGCAGAGTCCAGGGAAAGGGGCAAGCTAGAGAGAAAGAGAGAGATGGAGAGAGAGAGAGAGAGAGAGAGAGAGAGAGAGGGAGATGTCTGTGAGACGTTGGCCATGGAGTGAGGTGGGCAGGACTGGCTCAGGAAGAAACTCTGGCTGAGAGAAGTATATGGGCACCACGTGATGATGCCCAAGCATCCCAAGCAACGCCAAAACCCTGAGGGCTGGGTGTATGGGCACCACGTGACGATGCCCAAGCGTCCTCAGCGTCCTCCCCAGACCCTGAGGGCTAGTAGCACCCCAGCCCCCTCCCTCATCTATTACACGGCAGTGGAGCATTAATGGAGTTGTCATGGACACCATAACTCATCTAAACATTGCCTCCACACAACAATACCTGCTTGTTGCCAGTAGAAAATAGATGTCTGATATATACAATAGATTTCCTTCAAGGTTTTTACAGCAATGTGAAACAAATGAGTGTTTAGATAAAAACACATCAAAACACTAATATTAAACGGCAATACCAAACACGGGCTTCTGAAGCTGTGCAGTGAGGCGCAGGCCTCAGTTGGTGCCAAACGGCTCATATGCTGGTAGCAGTCATGGGGGTTTCAAAAGACAAGGCCCCCTGTGGGGTGAAGTCTGTACTTCAATTAAACCCTGTCAGCGCGCATCCCGTCAAGTCCGCCCAGGGCCACTCGCGGAATGCCTTCACAGTCGGACGGAGTGGGAGAAAGATAAGGAGGAGGAGGAAGGATGTAGGGGGTGTGGCATCAATCCGTCAGGTCCACTTAGGGATGCTCACTGAATGCTTTCACAGTTGGACAGAGCAGGAGATGGAGGAAGTGGAGGAGGAGGAGGAGTTGGAGGAGAAGGAGGAGGAGCAGGAGGAGGAGGATGAGGGGATGTATGGGGACAGGGTGCTCATCCTCCACGGGTGCTTCGGAGGCAACCCATCGCTGCAGAACAGATGCTCCTGCTGCCCGGCTGCCTGATGCCTGGTAATAATAGCCAGGCAGAGCCTTGGGAGCACCGCTGCAGGATGCCAGTCTGTAGCATTATGGGACATTTTCCTATATGTCTGTCTCAACACAACACTGTTCCACTGGTGATATCTGACGTTGACACTCAGTTGCAGATTCATGAGAGCCAACTATGCCATTCCACTCAATTGACCTGCTTCTGCCAGCATGCTAATATGCCAAGATCCTGGCTGCTGGCTGCACAGAAAGGCAAGAGCGGAGAATAATTTGCATTAAGTATGTTATATAGTTCAACTGCGCGGCGAAGCACCTACTGAGTGGGAAAATGAATAGGGGATGAGTTATATCAAACTGGTGGCACACTGCTGTGCTAGACCAGATTGCTCAGGGACCAACTGAGCGTGGCCTTCTCCACATTTCCCCCAGACATTTTTCTGCCGCTGAAATCCGATGTTGACACAGGCACACAAGGGTAAAATTGCTCAATTGCAGCAACAGTGCTATTGCTGAAGTGACCTGCATCTGAAATGCGCAGAAATCCCCTGACCGCCAGACCAGACTCCCCCACCAACCCATCCCCTCACAGGCCAGACGGGGGTCCATCATAGCCTAATGCCCTCATGAGGAAGCTGGCCATCTGGGGGCACAAACTGTACCAGTGTCTGGGCACTGCTGCTGCTGTGGTTGAGATCAAGCAGAAGCTTATAGTCTTAATTCATCTCTTAATCCCTTTCCTGCTGCAAAAGTCAACTTTCTGAGCAGGAGTTTTGTATTTTCCCCAGGCTGCGCAATTCCCTGAGCAATGAGAAGAATTGAGAAATGTGAAAATGCAAGAAAAATAAATAAATGGGTGAAGAAATTAAAAAAGACACTCCCTTTCCCACAAACAAAAACACAGACACACGCACACAAATAAACGAGAATCTGGAGGAATGATGTTGCACAACACTTTCAGTGACAAACACTAGAGTCTTGCCAGGAAGCGAAATGAATGGCCTTCTGCTTCTTTTCCTCCTCCTCATGATGGAGTATGGGGCTGCTGGAGGCTTCGCCACAGGGGGACATTATCCCAGCGAGGGAGCCGAGTTCTCATCTCCCACAATGCAGCAGTAATAGCATGGGAACAGGGGGAGCGGTTTTTGTACTGTGTGGGTGAGGGCGTGCATTTGTCATGCGTAGACGGCTTTTGTTTGCCGTACACGCGGGCGTGTAATGGACTTGCACTGTAAGTATAATCAGTTCAGCATCAGCCTCGTAAAGATCCAATTAAAGTTTAAATGACGCCAAACAGAACAAGATCCTGATTTTAGTATGGCCGGGGGGAACAAAGAACAACAAAATACCAGGTTTGAGTACTGTGTCGAACAGTAATGACTAATTCATAGAACATTGCATTTTGGTCTGTGAGTTAAATTGGATTTGCAGATTTTTCTAAAAAGATACAATTGTCTAGTTCAAAAGAGTTGGAGTCAATCTTAAATGCCGCTGCTCGTTGCTTGGTTTGCATGGTTGCTTGGTTACAAGGAGAAAATGTCTGTCTTATGTCAGCAAAACCATCACCACTCTCCTGTCAAGACCTGCACCCGTCAACACACAGAGAAACAAAGAGCCGATCACCTTCCACTTAAACCACAGGAGCGCCAAGACACCACGACACCCAGCGCGCCTCTGCAAGCTGCAGCTAACTAGCCCCCATCCAGCCCCCTTTCCATCCTCCATCCTCCACCCCACCCCAGCCCCACCACCATGCCAGGCTTCCCCAGGGCTCCGGAGCCTGTGCCAGGGTGCGGCGGCTGTTTCCTGGGGACTGGAGGTTTGGAGGGCGTCCACGCTTCCCTGCTCCCACATCTCTGGCTTTTCAGCACTCACTCGGTGCTCGGTGCCTGCCGGAGACTTGGCCCTTTCATCCCGCTCCAGACGGCCAGGGAGAAAATCAATAGGCCCATAAACATATCCTCATAAGAAAGCCATTAATGGAAATCCTGCCATCTCTTTTTTTGTAACTATGCTTGTAATCCACGCAGGAATGGCACTGGTGTTTTTGCTGAGTGAAATTTGCCACCAAAAACGAAATGCCAATTTTTTTGTTTTGTTTTTTTTTCCCCCTTTATGCGCTGGAATTTTCCACAACGTAAAATGCAACTATGAGTACAACTATATACGAGGCCTGGTTTTGGTGTAGGATTCAGGATCCAGCAGTAATCAGTCTATAACTATAAAAAATCGTCATCAAGTGTGATGATCTCTGTGATGAGTCACTTAAATAAAATGGCTTTTCTTCTATGCACACACACAAAAAATGAACTGAGTCCTACTCAGTTGAAAACAATTCCCATGCCATACCACCATGATGGCAATTTTGCTATCTGTCAACGAGTTGTCAGCAGATATTACCAGATGAAAAATGACCTCTGAATACAACGCAAGTAGCAATTAGCTCGATAAGGCTCACGCTGTTGTGCACTTCTTTCAGCTGTCCTTGCAGTTACATTAGTCTTTTGGTTTGGCTTCTTGGTAGTGCAGTGTAGGGCAGTGTTTCAGAGGAGGACATGGGAACCTCAGTTCTCCAAAAATTTCATGGAAATTTATCATGGAATGGCCGCCAACCTTTTCCACCACGCTGGCCACCCTCTGCCCGCAAAGAAAAAGAAAAAAAGGGGGGGGGGGAAATGTGCAAATTTCATTTAATGCCACACAGTTTGAAGACACCGTCATAAATCATTGCGGCTCTAAGTGAAATGTCACGAGTCGCATCCCTCAACCATCCCGACGTGCAACGATAAACACGCCTCTATTTAATAAGGGCTGAAAAAAAAAATGTTGATCTATGGCTCTTGGGCCTCTGCATGGCAGGTTGTTTGTGAGTAAAACAACACAGATGGGCCTAATTCAACAGTGAAATACAGTGGAGGGAACCAGAGTGTGTGTGTGTGTGTGTGTGTGTGTGTGTGTGTGTGTTTGCGGGAGGGGGCTCTAAGGCAGGACCTCTCTAGTTCCATATGCAGCGCAAACATTGATTCCACAAATTACAAGGTTACTGGGGCAATAAACAGGATCCTGCCGTGGCCGTGGCGGTGACCTACATCAAGCACCTCTTTTTGAGGGGGCTTGGCATGAAGACGCTGGCGCTGGCGAGACTTGGCTGAGAGTGGGGCGCTCTCATCCTCTGCCAGGCTCTCCGGGGGCCAGAAGAGCGACTTTCTCCACGAGGGCTGAGCTGAGCTCTCCGACTGCGACGACTGTTTTGGACACATACAGATGTGAACAATTACAATGAAAAAAAAATGCACATGACAGGGTGGGGTGGGGGGGGTGTGATGGGGGGGATTAACAGCAACTGAGGGCCCAAGCATCTGGAGGAATCTGCCTCGCTTTCCTAAACACCAGGCCCAGAACCCCAGCAGAGATTTCCATCCCCTAGAGTGGTCTCTCCTGGTGGAACATTCTGGAACAAGTGCCACACATGGGGACCTCGTGCCCATCCAAGAAAAAGCACAGGGGTGGGGGTCAGTGTTCCCGACTCAGTGGGAACTTCAAGGAGTGAAAGTTTCCTATTGAAAATGTCATGTCTGGTGGAGCCACGGCTAATAATGGCCACTCTTGTACTCTCCAAATGGCAGGCCCACTGGGAGGAAACCCCACACACCCCACAGGACAGAGCAGGCCAGCTCCAACCAGTGAACCACAGCGCAAACACACCACTGAGGCTGACATGGGAGAGAGGGAGAGACACATGAGAGAGAGTGAGAGAAAGAGTGAGAGAGATGAGAGAGGGAGAGAGAGACATGAGAGAGAGAGTGAGAGCGAGAGAGTGAGAGAGAGAGAGAGAGAGAGAGGGAGAGACATGAGAGAGGTGGTGGTCTCATTGGAAGCCCTGCATTTCACCTAAAATGAAACCTACAGAAAAATTCATTCAGCCTTACCTGGGTCACAAGTTTTAAGCTTCCATGCTGTCAGCACTGTCATTCAAGTGTATCTCACACACACACACACACACACACACACACAAACACCCTCAAAGTACATGATCTTACAATAGCTTGTCAGGAACTCCCATTTTCAGAAACATGGAGTGCCCAGTGTTGCGAGAGGAGCTGGAGAGTTGCTGCCAGAACTAAATAAAGGCCTCAAAGACGACTGGCTCCTTTCATGTTTCAAAACAACATAGCCTGGTGTAAAAATACAGTATTGGCATAGCAGCAGGGGTCAGTGGAGGTTTACACGCACAAACACATGCAGAGCAATGTGTAATGTTGAGCTGGGGTGTGTGTGTGTGTGTGATGTTTGTGTGTGTGTGTGTGTGTGTGTGTGTGTGTGTGTGTGTGTGTGTGTGTGTGTGTGTGTGTGTGTGTGTGTGTGTGTGTGATGTTTGTGTGTGAGTGTGTGTGTGTGTGTGTGTGTGTGTGTGTGCGTGCGGGTGTGTGTGTGTGTGTATGCTACAGAGGATCATTTCATGAAAGACATAATCATCAGCAGAATGGTGTATTCTGAAATTAATCGGAAAATCACCAGTGAATGTAAAAATGATCAGAAGGGTCCATAAACAGAGTGCTTCATCTTCAAAGACGACACGCAAAAACACATCCAATCACAGACCACATGTACACAAATACAGCGATAAATACACACACACGCACACACACGCACACACGCACACACACACACTCACTTACTTACACACCCACACAAACACACATAGCCTATCATCAGATACTTCAAGCCCATTATTCAATGTCCTAACTGGGAAAAAGAGCTGTTAAAACGGCCTTAGACAATTAAAGAGGATCATTATATCCCCTACCACTCCAAAAGCGCCCTGTGTTCTTTCACAGAGACTTTTTATTGACAGTGTTCAATTTGTTTAACAGACCAAGCTGGCTTTGTTGGTTTGAAAGGTGGAATTTTTCTGGGCCATAACTATTTATTTGCCCGCGCTGAGTCATTAGTCTGGTTTCTATTCGCATCTCGTAAGCAAAACAAAAATGGCAGTGACAAAAGAGCTCGCCTTAAGTGACTTCACGGCAGAGACATCCTTCACCATCTTACATGCACAGATACAGTAGCGTGATGAGGAAACCATTTTGTGGGCTATAAAAAAAGCGCTGACTTTGTCTTTGGTGTGGGGGCGCAAAACAAACACAAACAGCTCGAACTGCAAAAGTCTTTAAACATTTAAGCAGAGCAGAATTCAATTAGGCTATATTTCACTGTTACAGATGGCTCTGAGTGAGAGTGATTCATCGAGACGTTGTGCGTGTTTTTGACAAGGGTGTTGCCCTTTCCTGATCAGAAAGTCTGTCGGTGCAGCTCGGCAGCTGAGCACACTATGGCGACGACGACATTAATTACATCGATCTCCTGGCGATGAATTAAATCAGTTTGACATCTTGTCCAGCCTCCTCATCGCCGCCTGTGTTCTTCGAGCATCTTTGTTGTTCGCTTGGCAGGTGGTAGTCGACTGTGGTGACAGCAAACAGAACGTTTCAGGCTCGGGATCAAAGCCATGTACAAACCGCGCGCGCATACACACACACAAACACACACACACACACATCCAAAAACATACATGCATTCGCATGCTCACTCGAAAAACACCCCCAGCCTGTATATTTTCTCAGGCCTTGTGCAACCGCCCCCACAGAAATAATGTGTTTTAAATTGGTGAGAGTGACACACAAACAGGGCTGGGAAACAGCGTGGTAATAACACTGCACCGAGGCGGTGCACAAGGTCACTGCCGCCAGCCTCAGACCGCATGGCCGCGGCCGGTTGAAATCTGCAGCATCGTTCAAGGACTTCATTGAGAAAGAGAACTGAAAACAAGAGGAGCAGGAAAGGGACAGCAAAAGCTTGGTGAAACCCTTTTGTCCTCTTTTAAAAAAAAAAGGAAAACGGAGCCCATAAATTACCACTGGCCTCAACCTGAAACTGGCCTCCTACGCTGTCCTTAAATGTAAGTTACACCTCGTCAAAACATGTACTCCACAACAACAAAAATATATAGAAACTCCAGATGAATTCAATATAGGTTTGGCAAAAGATGGGTTGTACAGGACAACTATTAAGAATAGTGATGCTATTCAGACTTTTATCCAGGCCTCCAGACCAGACCTTCTTCTCAGTATAGTATAGAGAGCATTGAGAGATACAAAATCAACAAACTGACTCCTTGTACCCTGCTTCACCAGTCGAGCATCACTATATGTTCATGTTTAAGAAGAAAGGAACTTGGCATCTAGGTCTTCTAGACCAGGCTTCCCCCTAAGATCTGGGACCAGCGATGGCTTCACAAAGACTTAAAACGAGAGGGAGGGAGCCCGCACGCACAGTGCACAGATCGCTACGCTACGCAGCGCTAACGGACAGCTGCCAATCTCTAATGAGGAACAAAAGTGGCCGGCGAGGGCTGCATCTGTTGTGGCTTTGGCACGGAACCGCGCGGAGGAGAGCCTCAAAGAAAACTCCGACCTTTTATGGAAACTATAAAAAGACAGCACCGAGCGCTGGTGGAGAGAAAGATGAGAAATGTATAATGAAACAGAGAAACAAATGACAACCAAGAAGGAGGGGGGGGCATAGAGCAATGGAAAAACTGCTGGATAAACAAAACTGCTATTCAATGGAAATGCTCATGTTTCTGAAGAAGGCATAACACACACACACACACACACACACACACACACACACACACACACACACACACACACACACATGCACACACACACACTCAGAGCTGATGTTCACTTCTGAGCAGGCATTACACAGGATGGCAAATAGCTCTCATTACACACACATGTGCACACACACACGCACACACACACACACACACACACAGACAGACACACACACACACACACACACACACACACACACACACACACACACACACACACACACACACACACACACACAGCCACTGCTGGGGGTAAGACACAGGGATCCAGTGGAGGTTTCCAGATGTTGATTAGTCAATCCTGTTGTAATGCTCTGTCAAACATGCGCAAGGGCGTCATCCTGCCATCTGCGCTGCAGGGAATCATGGGAACATGATCACTTCAGCGCCGCTGACAGCGATGCCATTAAAACCTCCATTTCCAGCCAACCTCCGGGGTCAGGTCTGTTTGGAGCCCCTGCTATCCATCCCACCCCGATCAGGGCCGCCACAGCACAATGCATTAATAATTAGGGCCATTTGTCATTTGTTCCTTCCTCTCTCTCCCTCTTTCCATTCTTCCTCCTGGTCTGTCTTTGCCTATCTGTCTCCCATCCCTTCTCACTGTCTTCAATTATATACAGCGCTGGAACTGAACACTCTATGATGCTCTAAGGGCTGTATTTCATACATCCAGCATGGTTTCCTAAGACTGGCAGTTCAGGTGTAAAACTATGTAGATTTAGCTTAGCGGCCAGCTTGGCCAATGTGGATGAATCCAGAGACACCTGGGACCAAATCCCAGCCATCGCAAGCACTGATAAGCCAGGTCATTCCACAATGTGTGGCTTTGAACAAAACCATCTGCTGAATGTGCACACACATCCCGGCTTGCGCTACCGCATCCCTCCCTCCCTCCCTCCCTCTCCTTCATCCTGTTTCTAAGCGGAAAGAAACCTGGAGCAGAAGGCAGCGAGCGCTTTGGAAGAGCCCCGAACACAGGAGCCGTGACCAGGCAGCGGCTGAGAGTCCTCCTGCAGTCAGAGGCAGCCTCAGCTGCATGCTTTGTTAGCGAACAACCTCTCCGAAGCAATCCTATTGCTGGCCTGTTCGCAGGCCCTCAGCAGTGCTCTAAGGGGATAACACGGCCCAATCCCAACGAAACCACATCCAGCACTGTGCCACTCAGGCTGCTCTCTCTCTCTCTCTCTCTCTCTCTCTCTGCAATTTGGACTGACTGCAAGTCAGTCAATAACTAACTACTGTATATATATATATATATCAGGGTTGTGCAAAATTCGAATTGCAATTCTGCTTCCTGTTTGCTACCTCAATTGAAATGCAAGTGAAATTCAAGAACTGAATTGGAATTTAAGAGCCAGTTTCAATTCAATTCTGGATTTTTGTACAACCCTGATATATGAGAGATGGGAGAGAAGGGGAAAGAAAAGACTGTGTGCATGTGAGGCAGAGAGAGAGAGAGAAAGAGAGGGAGAGGGAGGAGGGAGGAAGAATTGCTTCCTCTCTAATGATAGCAGGCCATCCTGCAGGAAGACGTCAACATTGCTGCTGACAACAGGCTTCAGTACAGCTGCAGATACCACACAGATGTCAACCTGGCCTGGACTCCTAATCAGAGTTCCTCTGGTGTGACTCAGTGTGTTTGTGTGTGTGTTTGTGTGTGTAGGTGTGTATGTGTGAGTGTGTGTGTGTATAGGTGTGTGTGTGTGTGTGCATACATACTTGTGTGTGCATGCTTGTGAAGAGGAGGCGTGTGCATGTGCATGCGTGCCTGTGTGTATATGTGTGTGACTAAGTGTGTGTGCATGTGGGGGGGATGTCTGTCTGTGTGTGTTTTATAGCTGTTCTGTAAAATGGATTCAAATCACACTGAGACAAAGGAATAGGCCAATAAAAAAAGAGAGGGGAGAGGGGAATGCAACAGAAAACCAGGACAGATACACAGCCAACATTTCATTGCTTCCTGGAACCTCTACACTGGGTGCTGCATGGAATATTCCAGTCAACTCATCCACAAATCGCAACGAGAGCGAGTTCACAGCGCCGTGCATTCACATTCCACACGGGCAACAAACGGTTAAATGTGACAAACCCACCTTCCTGGCAACGGCTCGACCTCCGCTGTGCATGACTGTGTGAGATACTGAGGGGAAAGTAGCCCTCCTTCTACCATTGATCACTTAGAGGAAATCTCTGCTTAACTTAAGCCTTTATTGAAGCAACTGTGCGCTAATCTGGATGGGCTTGTCGTGAGCGTGTCACCACCTCCGTCGGTCAACGCCAGGGCAAGCTGAGCCACAGAGAAGACCATTGAGCTGTGGGTGTCCTGTGCTTTCAGATTGCAAAAATGGGTACTGATCTGTTACCCTCATTTTCGAAAGTCAAATACAATTCCCCCAAGCTTCGTCTGCCCTTACAGGCAAGCAGGCATGATTTAGTGAGTCGATTTAGTCATGGCAGCCTGAGGTCTTTTAGGTGATTTATCCTCTTCAACAGGCATGAACGTAGCATGTGAGACATATGTCTGTCAAGTTAGTGCTGGTAAAATACCTGTCTCAAAAGTGTTCAGTGACACATTATTACAAGGTTGCGTAATTCTCTCTGCCTTTCCCAGAGCACAGAACAGTACATGCTGAGTGAGAGTAGATGGATAATAACACATTTTATTCATAACACACTTTAGATTTTCAACAAATGTCAAAGTGCTAAAGGGGTAAAAGTGTGAAAAAGTAATGCAGAAGTTGCTGGTTATCTATGCAAATCACAGCATATCTGCAAACACCTAGAACTAAAGGCTGTTAGAATCTAGTCAGTAACAATTCAGTACAGGGAAAGGGTTATCTCTTGACTAATATAGACACAGTATAGATGCAGTACACTGTACAGTACTGATCTAGATTCAGAGAGTTCCAGAGAGGCTCATAGTAAATGGAATAAAGCAAAGTAAACAGATGCTGCCTTATGCTTTGGTTACGGTGTACTGTACCTGCTGCACCTTGAGTGTCAGACTGTTCTTAATTTCCTCCATTGAGGAACATACTGAACTCTGGCAGTCCTATAATGTAATTTTGGTTTTCTTTGACTTTTTTTTTCCCAACACAAGAACAGACTTGGTGAGTCGCAATCACTGAAAAGAAACATTGTTCTGCATGATGGCACAGCAAAAAAAGGGGGTCCGCACAAAAGATTTACAGTGGACCAGGAGGAACTTGGTTCCGTTTCAAAACCACAGCGTGTGCTGGTATTACATTAAGAAATGTGTGAATACATGTCTGACAATCCCCATTTTGTCTCTTGCACACAAGACGACCCAGTGTTTTCCAGAACACCCGACTCTAAATAATTCAATATCCTAACGCACAACCTATTCACAGCCCAAAGCAAATATTAGGCTACTCCGTCAGAAGGACCTATGGCAAAGAGCTAAAAGACCAAAAAGAAAAAAAGAAAAGAAAAAAATCTGGATTAACATTGTGGTAACCTACATTTATGGGGCTTTCAGATCTTATTATTTATGGGGACCACCACAGGCAGAGAAAGGGCACCTCAAAGAGACCACCAGCCTTTCCCCCTTCGCTGTACCGCAAGGAGCCCCACGCCCCGGGAAAAGCATACAACACATGGGCGAAAGCGCTCATAGAGAGTCCACCCCTCCATTCATCATTAGCGGGGGCCTTGTGCACTTCCAGAGTTGAGCTACAGCCTTATGCATGTTGTTTATTTTCATTTTCAGTTTATTTTCATTTTCATTTCATTCAACTCGGCACGCAGAGCCCAAGCCCTCCTGTGAGTCAACACCTCGGCCTCGCTGGTTTAGCTTTTATGGCCTCCTGTCTGACGGGTGGCAAGAGGACATGTAGAGAGGCAGTGGAGGAATTTCTGCATGTGCGTGTGTGTGCAGTGTGTGTGTGTGTGCGCAGTGTGCGTGTGTAGGAGGAGGATGATTCAACAGCCACTATAAACAGACCATCTGCTTCTGCCGGGGATCAAAACAGGACAAAGAAAAAGAAAGACTCGGAAGCGGGCAGTGTTTACAGCTTCGGTCACAGTCACAGCCTGGACACCTGCAGAAACCTGTGGTTTGCCAAATTCAGACCAGAGTGACACGGTTTACACGAGAGACTTTCATCTGCCCGATCGAGCTCCCTACCCCCCTAACCAGAAGCCTTGTTACGCACTGGCCTCCTCGGTCTGTGTGTGTAAAATGACTGAGTGCACAGACTAGAATAACTAACTTTTTTTCCCCCCGCAAATGTGAAACAAAGAAACAGGATCTGTGCTAATCCACATAATCACTGGGGCTAAGTTTAACAGGGCCGTTTCGGAGGGCAGGAACCCGGGCCATGGCTGCTAAGGTTCCTGAACGGTGAACCGTAGGAGTACAGGAGCCATTGTGAGGTGCACACACTATGAGGTAACCTCAAGCTGGGACGTAAACACTCGCCACGGTGTCAGACAAGGGTCAAGGACCTCAAAACGACAGGCTTCCATATGAGCATCCCAGGCCACCCATACCTTGAAGGTTATATATAGAGCTTACAGCTGGCTGGCAACAGTGTTTATACTGTATATATATATATATATATATATACATATATGTATATATATATAAAAGAGAATTGGAGGAAAACAAAGAAAGAGGCTAGACAGGGAAGAAAAGAGAAAACTTAAAAAAGACAAGTTAAGGAGAACTGGAGGGGAGGTTTTGCTTCATTAATGAGCTGGAGAGCTGTGGAAAATAGATTTCAAATTAATCTAATTTTTCCTCTCTCTTTTGACCGTTTCCACAAGAGTTTTTCAATAGTATTACATAATTTGGTGGTGAGTATCGATCGCCACTTGCACATGACCTTTATTTCACTTACAAAGTTGCAAAGCCCAAAAAAAAGAAGAAAAAAAAAAAAGAAAACATAAAAAAGAATAAGTACGAATAAGTGGTTCCTGTTTATTGTTTACAGAACATCTGCATTCTACACGCAATCATCAACCGCAAGGATGCCCCAGCTGGCACGGGTTGCCCAGCGCTGATTCTTCAGGGCCAATTACAGCAATCATGTGGCTATGCTGACAGGCTAAACGTCCTGCGCTACCTTATCATTACATCAATTACTTAACCCCACATTGGCAGTGAAACTCTTACGGCATAATTGCACATTTTAAAGAATTAAATCTATTTAAGAGCTCAGCACAAAAAAAAAAATGGCGGGGAAGGGATTAGGGAGGAAAACAAGGGGGGAATGTAATTCCGCTGGAGCATCGCATCGCATGTAGCGAATGATCCTTTAATGTGTGTGGCATCCGACGATAAGACAAAAGCCGCGAGGGACCGCTAAGACGGCAGCAGATGTGCGGGGCTGGGGTGGCCCCGGATGTGGATGTCCTTTTTAAAAGGGGGCTAATTGGAGTTAGTGGTCGATGGCCACTGAGAGCGAAGCGGTCTCCTGTTCCAAGGGCCGGAAGGCATAATGATTTCAAATTATGATTTTTTTCTTTGGTAAAAGCGGCGCTCTCGAGGAACTTAACCAGAATGTTTGTGTCTTGTCAACGACTTTGTTTTCCCTGCACAACCATCAAGCAGACTGTCGAGGAAAACAAAAATTTGTGTGTAATGCACAACCATGCACACGCTATTTCCTATCAACAAAAGTGGAGGCAGCAAGTAGCAAGAAGTTAGCTTGACCTGACTAACCCCATCTAGAATCTATAAAATCTACATAGCAAACCAAATGAGGGGTAAAAAAAAAGTGAAACCTTCAAAGCTATAGCGGACAGACCAAAACAGATCTCTATAGCAAAGCAGATGCTGTTGATCTCTGCACACCTGTGTGAGTGTGTGTGTGGTGGGTGTGTGTGTGTGTGTATGTGTGCGTGGGTGAGCACTTGTGTAAGGGTGTTTTGTGTACCTCTTTGCCCGTCAATAAACAAACACACTAAATCTATTAAGCGTGTCTGTGTGTATCCTCTCCACAGCTGACCTCTCTTGGCTCCCTTGCCTGACTGGAGAGTGAAGCGAGGGAGGAAGAGAGAGAGAGAGAGAGAGAGAGTAGTGAGGGAAAGGGAAAGAGATGGAGACAGGATGTTTGTTTTCATTCATGTTGCCCGTCAGGCCAAAGGCAGAGCCGGCAGAGACCTGTTGCCAAAGCCAGCCCACCGTCACCTGAGGGGAGAGGAGGGGAAGTGCACTTTTAGCATGTCATTAACTTCTGCTTACTTCTGCTGGAGAGAGAGAGAGAGAGAGAGAGAGAGAGGAAGAGGGGGAGAGAGTGGGAGAGAATGAGACCTAGTATTAAAACGTAGGCGCTCAGGGAAAATAACACACCAGGCTGAACACTAACTCACCATGTGCCACACATCCTCTGTGCTTTAGCAGTGACTTTTGCATGAGTCATGTGATCACACTGACTCGAGAGTGACAAAAATGCCCCCCCCCTCCTTGCATGTACACACACAAACATAGGCACACACACAGACACACACACACAAACTTACATCTGTACCCACTCTTGCCCTCATACTGTATGTTTACAAGGGAGGCTTGTTATTATGTAAGAGCTCGGGGCGAGTGTGTCAGCGACAGCTCATTTTTAACGAAGGCTTTAGCAAAACCTCAGGTATGGAGTGGCAACACCGCAACACTGTTTGCATGGAGCGCCGTTTTGACATCATCTCTTGGGTGGATGCTCCACCTTCAGAGAGTGGTGGAGATGGATGTCCCAAGCCAGACTGTGGTCTATGTGTGTGCAGAGGCAGTTTGTTATCATTTTCCCACAAAACACTAAAACCTTGAGTAGAGAATTTAAATATACACATCAGCTGTCGTATTTATGTGTATGTGTGTGTGTGTGTGTGTGTGTGTGTGAGTGTCTTAACGTACACATGAGTATGTCTATGTATGTGTGGATGTTTGCTTGTACCAATACAAAGTTTACATTTGTATGTATGGAAGAGAGACAGAAAGAGAGAGATTTTGCATCAGGATTTGTTGTGTGTTTGTGTGTACGCGTGTGTGTGTGTGTGTGTGTGTGTGTGTGTGTGTGTGTGTGTGTGTGTGTGTGTGTATGTGTGTGTGTGTGTGTGTGTGTGTGTGTGTGTGTGTGTGTGTGTGTGTGTGTGTGTGTGTGTGTGTGTGTGTGTGTGATTGGGAAAGGCCTGACTGAGCAAGCTAAGCTGATTTAAAGTTGCATGTCTGTAGTCCTTCCAGTTGCTGACAGAAGGCACACAATCTCACACACACACACAAACACACACACACACACAATACAATCAACACACACAAAAAAAAAAACAAAAAAAAAAACGAGAGAAACATGGAAAAAAATGCCGAAAACCAACCCTCTGAAGTGCTCTGGCCAAATGAAGACATTCTGCCCGGCGCCAAAACCGCTGCAGGGATCACACAGGCTATTCGTCTTGAAATAAATCTACAGATACCGCAGTCCACTTTTCCAGGACATCCGAAACGAGGTGCGCTAAGTGCGACCAGAGAGAGGGCAGCCAAGAGGCTGAGTCTGACCCTGAAGTCCTCATTGCGTTGAAGGTTACTGCGTGAGGCTATAGATGGCTACTACCATGCTGCGTCGCTGTGTGCTACGCACAACACTGCTTTTCCCCTCAACAGAAACAAAAACAAAACGGCAACTTTGAGCCCGTCGGCCAGACGGCGAAATTATAATGTCTCGGCCCCGAGGTTGGTTACGGAGAGGGCGACCTCTGGCTTTCCCAGGAGTGGAGAGTTTCAGCGAAGATCGTCTTTGTGCAACCACTGCACTCAAATGCTGTTGCACAACAGCTTCAACCTCTTCCAAATATGTTCAAAAATGGTCCAGAACTGTGATCATTAATAATTAGTCATGCCACAAAACTTCCATCAAACTGATGCAGAACACCCGAGGAGTTTATGAGTTTGACTAAGACACTAGCCAAAACGCATCAGTCTGCTTAATAAAGCAGCATTTAAAAGAGTTCTTACAATGTGCGTGTGTGTGTGTGTGTGTGTGTGTGTGTATGTGTGCGTGTGTATACAGTAAATACACATACATGTTTACATACACACAATACATACGATATACAGCGGGGGACATGAAAATTGAACACGTCAATTTTTCAGTATATATATAGTATTACTGTAACTCAGGAAATCCACACAAATAAAGAAATTATAACTACAGTATATGATTATACCTCATATTTGTGCAAATTCATATCAGCTGGATTATTACATATTAATGGCCTTTAAAAAAGTTTTTTTGTTAACAAGGTGTCACACAAGAAACATCTCATGAAGCTCTCCAAGACCTTTGCAACCTTATTGTTGCAAAACATATCAATGGAACTAGTTACAGATGTATTTCAAAACTTGAGAATCTTACAGTAAACAGCATTGGGCAAGTGGAATTATCTGCAAGTGGAAGGAACATCACTAAGGAGTCAGAAGGATAATCAGAAGATTAGTCCAAGACCTAAGGTCCAATCGGGGAAAGCTCCAGAAAGACTTGGAGGCTTTAGGTACAACTGTTACAGAGAAAAGCATAGGCAATGCACTCCACCGCCATGGCCTCCATGCACCCACACCCAACACAACATTACTAAAAAAAAAAACATGTCAAAGCTTGTTTAAAGTTTGCTACACAACATTTGGACAAACATGTGGATTCATGTGAATAGCCTCATTGGAATACTTATTTCATTATGTACAGTACATACATAAATAAAGGTTACACTAGTTTATTAGATTAAAAGACTGTACTGGACCGGAGTTGCTCATAATATGTTGGTTGATATGATGATGCTTAATAATGATCACCTGTGAGTGTGAGGGCTGTTTCCAAGATGCAGAATCAATTCTTTGCAGGATCTATCTGTGTGGATGTTGCAGCTTACCTTAGCAACACACATGTGTTTGTGTGAGTGGGTGTGTACAGAACTATATTTATTTTACAGCACTATATTAAACCTCCTCTGCATCCCTGTGGCCCTTAAGGCCTCCTCTACTGGAAATCTTCCAGTCATAGGAACCGGGGGTGGGGGGTGGTATGGGGGTAATTGGGGTAATTAAAGCAGTAATTGGCTGAGCAAGACAAATTAGTTCAACGCGCGCACACACACACACACCAAATACAGGTGAGGGGGCCCTGTTAAAAGCTCTCAGTGCAGTGGGAAGGGGGTGGGGGCAAAACTGCCTACACAAATACACTGCGTTGGTCTGCATGAAGGATGCGTAGTGTTGAATCAGTCAGCAGAAATACATGAAGCACACAGAGGTGCATTCTCTTGAAATAAATCATATAGCAGAGAAGCAGACACTTTCTACTAAGTATTAAACCCATACGTACGTATGTACAGGCACTCTTTCTTTCTTTCTTTCTTTCTTTCTTTCTTTCATTTTTTTTCTATTAGTCCATCTGACATTCATTAATTCTTTTTAGCTGTCTATTCCTAGCTTTAGGAACATTAGTCCATCTGACATTGATTAATTATTTTTAGCTGTCTATCTCCTAACCCCCCCACACACACACACACACACAGGAATAGACAATTTTCCGGTGCACTTGTCCCTGAGGAGTGGTGATGGTCTGACAGCAGAGCTGTGTGATGAGGAGAGCTCCAGAGCAGCCTGTGGCAGGCCCTATGGAATGCTGCTGCATCAAGACAAACAGCCAGAGAGATGAACGGCACAACGATGAGAGAAACAGGGACATCAAGGGCCCTTTCCTTTAGCTTCAGCTAATGCAGACAGCAGCCAAGACAAACACCCACTCCCACATCACAACATCACTTTACCAAAACAAACATGAACTGGCGGAGGATTTGATTTGATTTCAAGCTAATCGACCTCGGAAGTTTTCATCTGCAACACACCCTGGTTATATATCTATCCAAAGTTGAAGCATCATTTAACTGCCCATGTCTCTACATGCATTCAGAGACATGAAAATACCACTGATAGCAATGATAATACCGATACTAACACCATAACTCATTTGTCAAAAATGCCAGATAGAGCTCTAAGTCTAAAGTCTCTATAAGCTGATAAAAACACTGCATTTGCACGGATCACTGGCCCTCTAGCAGTATAAGCTCTTTAAGCATGTACATCAGATACTAGGCCACTGGCTTGCATGAAGAATGGATAGGCAGCTTCAATCCGCAGGGTAAACAGTAGAATCCATCGTTCATGTGTTTAATTAAAAATCCACGTCTGTGGAAAAAAAGCTATGTTTCAACAGTCCTCTCTCTGTCATTAATTCCATTCTAATTAACATTTTCCATAAGTTAACGAATGACTAATTTGATTTGCTCAAAACAAATATGCCCCTTCAACCCCCCCCCCCCCCCCCCAAATCAAATCCTGCCCAGGCTCGTAAAACCCACCAGTCTGCACTTTATTGCCGCTTGTGTTATCTTGTCAATTTAAATCAGGCCCAGGTTTAACATCCAATGTAAACCAAGGCTGATAAGTATCAGACGGCAGTGAGAACGCTGCTCTCTCTCACACACACACACAGACAGACACACACACACTCACACACACACACACACACACACACACACACACACACACACACACACACTCAAGCTCCAAGGTAAAACAAGTCATGGCATCTGACGGGCCTTCGTCTAGGATAAGCCAGAATGAACTTGACAACTCATAAGACCGGCTGTTGTGTTAGTCACCTGAATGGAGGCAAAGTTGTTTATATGCCCTGACCGATGACTGCGTACACTAGGGGCCAATGCTACACTACAATATGGCTAATAGTCGGTATGTTTGTAATGACAGTGACAAACTGAACCCAGTTCTGCTCTAAAAGGTAATAATTAACCTCCAGCTTGAGGATAGGCAGTATTATGACCCCACCCCCACCCCCACCCCCGTCACAGCACGTGAGATTGATGGCTTCCGAGTCCTCTGCTCTCTCTGGAGCTTGAGGGCTGGGGGACAGGACAGTTCCCCTTCAAACGTCCACCAGGGGCCTTTAAGCAAACGACAAAAGCAAATGAACGAGCCAGTGAGTGAACAAATGAAGGAGTAGTTCCTTTAGAGGTAAGGTGAGCTGGAGGTTTAAGAGGAAAAACACCCTGTCTTTTTTTTTTTTTTTCTCATGGGGGGAAACAAAAACAGCAGCGGCTTTTATCCCGTCACGCCCCGAGCTCTTCCCTCAAGTCTGAGCGAGCCAAAAAATTGAGAGGGAAAAACAATGGCATGTGTTTATTCTTTTTCACTTTTTTTTTTAAAACACACTCTTCGCCAACAAAGCAGCTCATTCATAAAAGCCTGGATGTTTGCACGCATGTGAAGTGAGATCACGAATAGTATAGGTGTGAGGGGGAACTCGCTGACAAAGGCCAGGCCTTGTCAGTATTGAAAGGCAGTCAGGAGCAGAAAAAAGAGAGAAGGAGGAGGAGGAGGGCTGGGGAAGAGGAAGAGAGGTGTTTGCCTTCCAATGACAGACATGTGGCAACAGGAAAAGCCCCCGCAGGTTGACATGTGTTCCCTCCTGTGCCACATGGCACACAGGTAGAGACAAAACACTCCCACCAAAGCAGGCCCATCCCTACTGACCCTCTGAGGAGGACGAGAAGGCACATTCATGTGTGTGTGTGTGTGTGTGTGTGTGTGTGTGTGTGTGTGTGTGTGTGTGTGTGTGTGTGTGTGTGTGTGAGAGAGAGAGAGCAAGAGAGAGACAGAAACAGAGACAGAGAGAGTGAGAAAGATGGAGAGAGAGAGAGAAGTAAGAGTGAGTGAGAAAGCAGGACACCACAGGATGACAAAGCCAGTCTGGTTCCCAGAAGCTCAGAGGCATCAAAGTAAAAAGGGGGGAAAGGAGGAAAAAAGATGAAGGGGAAAAACATGAATGGTCTCTCTCTCTCTCTCTCTCTCTCTCTCTCTCTCTCTCTCTCTCTCTCTACCTCTCTCTCTCTCTCTCTCATGCCTTCTGGAGAAGTCAGCGCTGTCAGTGATAACAATAATAAGAAACAGGCCGAGGTGCTTCCCACACCGGAGACGAAGGTGGCGTGCTGATGGTTTTTTTTTTCCCTCCGTCAGATCCTGCTCCCGCTGGGACGAGCCCGGGATCTCCGGTAGCCGT
>NC_063205.1:18370450-18375450 GCF_017589495.1 Alosa alosa
TATAGGAGGTTGCGGTGGAAACAGTGAAGGGAAAAAAAAAAACAGCTGAAATCTATTTTCGTAACATGCGCTAAACTATTAAAAGGTTTTACAGAGAAATTCCACACACAAAAGTTTCATATTTAAAGGATGAAGGTTAAAGAAACTGCCCCTGGATGGGTAAAACCATTAAGTTGTCAAAGTGAATTGGATCGAATGTTCATTCATTTACATCAGCCTGTTAATTTCAAAGCATTATGAGCTTACACATCCATCCGTTCTCAGTGGGCTTAATAGCAAGAGTGATTGAAGAGCTGTGATTCACTGAAATAGATGATGCTTAGTAAACAGAGGCCATACAGAGAGTACTTTAGACTGGACTCCCCAGGATATATCAAGCAGATAATTAACACTTTGCCTGTACACACCCTTTCAAAACCCACACACACACACCCCCACACACATCGCAGACACAAAGAAAAAGGAGAAATTGCAAGGGAAAATAGACAGGCAGGAAGAAAAGCCATTAAGCAACACCACCTCCATCTAGCACGCAATCGGTTCCCTTCGAGTGGATGCCAACAACTTCCTCGCTACGTCCACGCACTTTACACACGCACTGTACACACACATCAACCATGGTTGCCATGCCCCCCTAATTGCCGTGACGGCTGATCACGTCACCTTTCGCATGCCGGCGCGCTGCCGAACATGTGCCGCCACTCTTTTAATGGCACGCCTAATCGACCTTCACACAATGGGCCCAGATGCTTTGGCCCGGTAGGCCGAAGAGCTTGACTGCTCTTGTTAAACAAAACCGCCGCTGTTACGGGCAGGCCGGCAGCTTCATTAGCGGTGATCTGCAGGGTGAAGGCTTCAAAAGCAAGTGAGCTTTTTTGAAGCAGCATGAAGCCCCTTCCGTTTCAGCTGACGTGGGAAGAAAGGGGGTGGTGCAAATGGGGGGTTGTTGGAGGCTCGTCAGTGGTGAATTCTGACTCTTGCCAGAGCGTCTAGGTGAGCTTCCTCAGACAGGCCTACCGTGCATGACCAAACTGCTTGCAGTGACAAATCTTAACAATAGATGGCACTGTTCAGTCTCCGAAAGGTAAATGAATTGGACAGAGGTGGGGAAAGAAAGATGCAGGCAGAGAGGGGTTCTCAACAGAAACTGTTCAGCAACAGAATCTTCCTGTGAAAGTGAACGTCTGGAGAGATATTATTAACATTAACTCTTGCAGAAGTAATGGATGCCTTGTAATAATAATACCTTTTACTAGTCCAGAGGGGAGAATAAAAATGGACTATGCAGATGTAGAGTAGCACGGGTATTTAAAAATAGGTGTGTGTGTGTGTGTGTGTGTGTGTGTGTGTGTGTGTGTGTTGGGATGCGAGATGGGTCTGAGTTGAATGTTAAACATGTACACTCCCCTGTGTTATGGGTGTCTGGGTGCAGGGGTGGGGTGGGGGTTTGACTGATTGGGGAGGCGTAGCGATAAATCCCGGCTAGTCTGCGGCACCCTCCAAGTTCTGCAGTTATATACTCTCTCTATCGACTGACCCATTTTCATTGGGAGGACCTAATCAATCTCTGCCCTCTCCCTGCCGAGCTCACAGGCCCATGCAGAGCTGAATGGCTCTGAGCACTGAGCACTTTTGGTCAAAGTCTGCCTGGAGATCAGTGGGGGTGGGGTGTGTGTGTGTGTGTGTGTGTGTGTGTGTGTGTGTGTGTACTACATGTGTGAAAGTGTGGATTTAAATGTGTGTGTGTGTGTGTGTGTGTGTGTCCCTGCCTGAGCAGAGTGATAAGGGGGTAGGGTGACGGAGAGGGCAGCACACCACGGCTGTGTACGAGGGAGAGGGCAGCACACCACGGCTGTGTACGAGGGAGAGGGCAGGGTGGCACACCACGGCTGTGTACGAGGGAGAGGGCAGGGTGGCACACCACGGCTGTGTATGAGGGAGAGGGCAGGGTGGCACGGCTGTGTACGAGGGAGAGGGCAGGGTGGCACGGCTGTGTATGAGGGAGACGGCAGGGCAGCCGGCGGCTGTGTCTCAGGGAGAGGGGCAGGGTGCACGGGCTGTGTATGAGGGAGAGGGCAGCACACCACGGCTGTGTACGAGGGAGAGGGCAGGGTGGCACACCACGGCTGTATACGAGGGAGAGGGCAGGGTGGCACACCACGGCTGTGTACGAGGGAGAGGGCAGGGTGGCACACCACGGCTGTGTACGAAGTTGAAGCCTGTGAAAGTTGAAGCAGAGACGATCCAAAGAATCTTTGGTTGAAGGGCGCATTAAGAATGTATCTACGCCGCCTTCAAAAAGAAGGCATCTAAGAAGGCAGAGCTTTATACAAATATTTGATTCGGACATGCCTAGATCCCTTGCTGCCACCGAAAGCTATCTTAGAAGGCAGAATTTTTTTCCCCCCATTTCGAACACAGCCCAGTTCTTTTGGTGAGAACACAGCTGTCAATCAAACCAGCAGAACAGGATCGACCAGAACACTGCACATAAGCACAGTGTCACATCAGCCAAAAATGATCAAAACAACGCAGACGGAGATGTGAGAAAGGAATCCACCGGGGCACAGACTGCTGTCAAAACCTCCTGAAGAGTGTGGCAGTGTACTTCTCAAAGCCTGCATGCTCTTTTAAATCTAATTTTTGGCCTCTTTCACACCCCTTGCTTCCTGCCCGGGTCTGTGAGCCTGTGCGGTTGCCTCCAGCACCCCGTGCGTGGGGGCGGAGGGTGGTTACGGGAGGCGTGGAGCCCTGCTGGAACTCAGCATGCCTTTGGCTTTGAGCTGCACGGATTTCACACCAGGGGAGGATCCCAGTGAGGCACGCAACCAAGCTGGCAGGCAGGCAGGCGAGGAGGCAGGCCGGGAGACGTGCTTGTTTTTTTTTTTTTTTCATTAACACCACCTTAAATTGCTACCATGACCCAAAGTTACCCATGCCAAAACATGCAAACCCACAAGTGTGTTGCCTAAGGGTTGTGCCCTGTCGTGATGAGCCTTCCTAGAGGTGTAGGTGACAACTAGGTGTGTTTGTGTGTGTGTGTGTGTGTGTGGGGGGTGTGTGTGTGTGTGTGTGTGTATGAGTGTGTGAGAGAGAGAGTCTTGGGTGGTGAGATCCTCCACTGCCATCGTGTCCATACTGTATATAAATGCCTCTGGTGATGAGAGATGGTGCTGGATGGAGCCAAGATGGCTGTGTGAGTGGATCGTGGATCAGGGGGGCTGTAAATTGAAGCCTGAGGGAGGGCGACTGTAATTGAAATGTCTGCAGATGACTCATGTCTCTGACACGGGTTTTAATTGGACAACGGACAAAGAGGGCAAAGAAAAGGTCAAACCGGAACTGACCTCTAATAGACATAAACACACACACAAACTGTCTCTCTCACACACACACACACACACACACACATGTACACACACACACTCACACACTCCCCCTCTCTCTCTCAAACACACACACATGTACACACACACACACACACACACACACACACACACACAAACACACACACACACTCAAACACATACTCTCTCTCTTTCTCTCAAACACACAGTCAAAGACACACACACACTCAAACACTCTCTCTTACCCACTTTGCTGTATATATCTCTCACACACACACACACACACTCAAACATACACACACACCTACTTCTGGACACAATTATGGATTCCGCGCCCTTGTTCATCCTCATCAGTGATTGTATCACAAGAGGAAGCCAAAGGTCACCTCATTACAGGCCTCTGGTCCATTTGCACTCATCTCCGCTCCAGTACGACTCATTCCAGCATTCAATGGTGAATAGAACCACACACACACACACACACACACACACACACACACACACACACACACACACACGCACACACGCACACATACACAATTCAATTAATCACCACTGGCCTACAATGGCAATAAAAGCTCCTTCTCTCAGCCAAAACAATTTCCCTCTGCAGGTCTAATCACAAGCTCAGACAGAGAGACAGAGGGGGAGAGAGAGAGAAAAAGAGAGAGAGAGAGAAAGAGAGAGAGAGAGAGAGAGAAAGAGAGACAGAGAGAGAGAGAGACAGAGAGCAGCGAGAGCCTAAGTACCAGTGAGTCGGCGGGCAGAGCTTTAGGTCTGGCGCCATTAAGGGCACATTAACGACATGGACACCGCTCGGAGCGGAGAGGAGATAGAACAATATGCTGCAGTGAAGGGGGCGAGGGGGCTTGCCGTGCCCCTTTCAAAACCACAAAATATCACAGGGTGCTTCTGCCATCTTTACGCTCAGGGAGTGTGAAAAGACAAGTGACGAAAGATGTTTGGAGACAAGCACAAGAAGATAATACCGGGAAATTTACTGTTCCAGGGATGGCTTAGCATGTCTAGGAATTCTTTTCGCGCTGTGCTTTTGTTTGTTTATCCGTTGGTGTAGCGCTCTCCATTTTGTCAAATTAAGTGACACCCTACACTTAGGCTGTCAAGATTATATGGCATTACAAGCCTGAAGAAGACGCTAGAAACCGTACATGCCGTAATCCGAGACATGCAGCTAAATGGGAGGAGGAGGTGAAAAAAAAGACTTTATGTGCTGTGGAAAACCTCAAATGGCTCCCCAATTAAGATATTTTCTCTGGTTTTCGAGCGTGGTCGCGATTGGTGGGGAGGAGGTGAGCAAACGCCTGTACTGGTTTGGCTCGGGGTGTGCGAGGGCCAAATCTGCACCCGTCGCCACTATGGGGAGACACGACCGCTAACTCGCTCGCTCGCCCACCCGTCTGTCCGCCCTACCTATCTCTTGCCAAGGTCTCTCTCCGCGCCAGTCAAGGTATAGCGTTACGCCGCGAGGCACCGTGAGAATATGCAGAGCCACTGCTTCTGCTGCTGCTGCTGCTGCTGTTGCTCTTTCGGACCGACACCACTTCCTGGCTTTCCTGTAATTTTCCATTTCGATCCCGTTTTGTTTTGCTTTCGATGAGGGAGGATCACTCAAGAGCATCCACCCCTCTTCTT
>NC_063205.1:18380450-18392950 GCF_017589495.1 Alosa alosa
ACCAGAGGAATGACTCATAAGGTCATCCTGTGGTCCCACTATCAAGGGAATGTATTTTTTGTTTAGGCAGGGCTCAAACCCCTCCCTGACAGGTAAGAGGAGGCAGGTGTGGGGACTCTGCACTCCATTAAGATCTCGCTTCCCACAAATGACCTACCTGTGTGACACACATAAACAGGAGGTACACACACATGCACCTCCATTCAATCAAAACAGTGGCAAACACACAAACACACACACACACACACACACACACACCTCCACTCAATCAAAGCAGTGGGTGTATATGTATGACACACAAACACACACACACACACTCCCCCACACACTGCCACTCCCTTGACTACCCGTCACGCCAGTCACAGCACTAACTGACAGACAGGGCTCAGCAGGCAGACGCATCATTCACCATCTTTCACTCTGATGCTCTGATACGCGGATGCTCTGATGCTGTTCTCCATGAGGTAGCAGCTGTCAGTCCTGGCTTGACGGGTGGGAGCGTGGACAAACACCAACAAAGGGCAGCCCAGTAGTAACACAATCCTGCTTGTTGGTGGACTCTTTATTATCATAGCCTTGAAATTGCACAACTGAATGTGCCTGTTTTTTGTCAGTCAGGGAGGCAATATGTCTGTGGTCTTCAATATTAGAAGAGTTTGTTCTTTCTGGATTCAAAGTTGTGGCTTGCCATCATGCAAAATATGCAAGTATGCAAAAATGCAAATATGCAGTCTTACTGTATGATTCATGGCAACATCTGCTTCTGAACACACATAATAACCCCCAACCCCCACCCCACCACACACACACACACACACACACACACACACACACACACACACACACACACAGATAGACAGCACTACTCTGAGCAAGCTGATAGACCTTATCTGTATAATCCCTGGCTTCGGGAGGAACAAGTCCTTATTATACATTCTCTTTGTAAAGTGACAAGGTAATTAACGATTGGACAATAACTTCACTCGCAAGTACATTTAACCTTGATAGCATCGCCGGAACTAATGAAGTCCACCGTGGAACTTCTTCCTTCGCAAATTAAGAGCAATTCAGAGAATCTCTCTCTCTCTCTCTCCTCCCATCCAAGTTGTAATTGGAAAGGGGGTGAAAAGCATTTGGGGTGAAGAGTATAATGAACAGTGCAAATGAAGGTGAGAATGCCCCCCGCAGCGGAGGGATTTACTCGTATTGATCCTCTGGGCGGGTTCAGGTGTGGGTCACCCTGGCACTTCCAGCGAGTACCTGTGCAGAATCTGATAACGGATGCCATGGCTCCTGTAGCGGGGACAAGGACGTGGCAGCCAAGCGCCAGTTGTTCCAACACAGGGCACATCCTGCGTCCCCTCTGATGCTGATCTAAGATGCATTCTCTGTGCCAGGGTTCACATGGGGCTTGGATTTTAGCCTTGCTGGAAGAGTATGAGAGTCCAGGGTCAAGGGTATAAGGGTATGAGAGTCCAGGTCAACCCAAAAGATACTTCAATGTATTTCTGCATGACAGCCTGGCTCAGTCACCATTATAGATCCGTATAAGACTACATATAGATTACTATATGGAATTGAGCAGGCCACTACCCAGGTTTTACCGATCAGTAATCAGTGGGGAATGACTCACAGACTCAGGCTCAACCAGTCAATTGAAATATGGTTATTATCAAGAGTCTCAACAACCTCAAACAGAAGCAGCATTCCTAATTGGTTTTCCCACCATTACATTAAATACGCACCCTGCACACTCTATGGAGGGGTGCCAGTTTTGTTTGATTAGTAATGAACTTGAAGCTCTTTTTGACATCTGCCACACGCAACAACAACCAATTTGCAGTTAATGACTAAGTTCATAATGTGTCTAACCCCATCAACAATCAACAAATCACCACATCAACACATTTTTCAAGTTGCCTCACTCTACTCCTGAACGAGAATCCTGCAGACACCCCTGCAACAGATGATCAGCTGCCCGCAATTATCACAGTGATCTGTGTGTGGCCATTCCAGACAATGCTCTCAGGACAAGAGATGTGTGTGCACCACTGGAGTAGAAAGGGATGACTCGTCAAGGGCTTCCCATTTTCCACATGAGCAAGAGCTAATAGTGTGAAAGGGACCGTCATGTGCATGGTTGAACCTATGTCCATTGTTGTGTGAACACCAAGGGGAAAAAAGAAAAAAAAATGACAAAAAATATTATATATAAATACAGTACGTACAGAACGTTGATGTTCTGATTGGGTGTGCATTCGTTGTGCGTGACTGTGTAATTACACACGCCTGTTGGTGAATTACTGTTGCCGCGGTGACAGCAAGATGAACAGTTAGTGTGGCTTGCATTGGGTGACATGCAATTGGGTATGGCATTAACCTTTCCCAGTAAAAGGTTGTCTTCCCACATGTGAGGAAGTGATTAATTCCCCGCGGTGATTCATGGAGGAACTGGTCCACATACATGAAACATGTCCCCCAACTTAGATGATGAAGTGGGGCGAGACCACCATGGCGAAGCGCGCACGGCTAGCCCTGACACGCCAAAGAAATGACTTATGCAGTCAGGCGACTGGCTAGAGGCGTTGGCCAGGCTTTCATCATCTTCCTGCTTGCCGGTTTCCCGGCGTTTGGTCTCCCTGTAGCGCAGTAACAGGGTCTATGACGACCTTGAATGTTCACAGTGCCTTTCGGCAGAAAGAACGGCACCCCTGGGTAGATCTGGGATTCGGACCTTGAGCTGGATACTAGTCCGATCGGCCCCCTAAGTGAGTGAAAAATTGGATTTCCGCATTCATCTGCATACTGGAATAAATTACCATTCAGCAAGATTATGAAATATCTACATTGCATCTTCTGAAAAGCCTTGCAAAAGATTTTTTTGAACATGTCATACACATCGGAATGTATGCATATGAATAAGTTATCACTCGGGAAGAGGCAAACAGTGGGGGCACTGACTCGAACTTGTCAAAGAAGAAACACATTTGACAAGTTTTCACTGTTGGAGGAAAAAGTATAACTCTTTTTCCCAGAGAAAGTCTGTGTGTCTTAGACAAGGAGCACAATGTGAGCAGGGCCCATCTGTCACCGAGAGGAACGTTCGCCAGAGCCCACCTGTTTCTCCGAGCTCCGAGCGTCTCTCCCCACAATGCTGCCCAAACACTGAGCGACTCGCAGACGACAAGCACAAACTTTCTTTTCCTTTTACGACGAAAAAAGACTGAAACTAAACTGCTTTTTTTTCTCTTTTTTTTCGTTTCTGGCAGCACTTGCTTGCTAATGATATGCTGCACCTACTTTCATCTCCTGCTTTTCTTCCTTCCCAAAACAGCCATGCAGGGAGAGGTGTCGGCACTGTCGTGACCTTTCTCTTCTCTGGTTTCTGCCAACATCTGGTCAACATTATCGGATGAGGAACTGGCCATCACCGCGGTGGTGTCACTTTGTCCATCTGGACAAACCGAGCGAAAAACAAATGGCAAATGAATGCTTATGGTTTTGACTTCAGCAGCCCGCAAAGAACTTTTAAAAGAGATGTTTTTATGGCATAGTTAGTTCTCTGCCGTAAAAAGAAATACTCTGAAAAAAGACTTATTCCATGCAGTGAAAAATATTGTATGACATACTCCTACACTCTGTATGTCATCTGTGTAACACCACTCAGTGACAGAGTCCTTGATGACCTTGCAGCGTTGGCATCATAAATTCCACTCACTTTTGATCAAGCCGAGACAGACTCGGTGTGGCAGATTCGCGAGCTGATGCCACAAAAGTAATAGTGGTAATACATCACCTGTCCCGTATTGCAGTGGGTACACGTCACGACAACGCAGGTGACAGGGCCTAAGCTGTTCTCCTCTCTGCAGGAACTTGTTCACCTCTCTGGAAAGCGCAAGGTCAAAACACCTTCGGCAAACTCCGCACACAAATCTACTTTTGCATTCACTGATGGCAGCCGTGAAATGGGAGCTATAGCATCAATTATTAAACAGCACACAATATCCTAACCTCCTTCATTGTCTCCGGTGAATACTTGTACAATATACTACTTGGGTAATGCTGTAATCGTGTCATTGGGGGGAAATGGCGTATCGGGCAATGCACAAAGGAGGAGGGGAAGCTTGCCCCTCGGTCTGGGCTATCTGCTCTGGAGAAGCGGAAGCAATCAAAAGAGAGGACGTGGACGAGCCCCTGAGGACACCTGAGCCATACAGACCCGTAAAAAAAAAACGACACGAAATGAGATTCGCAGGGGTCCAGGACCAGGTTTGAGAGACAGATAGACAGACAAAGAAGAGCAAGAAAGAAAGAATGAAAGAGAGAAAGAAAGAAGGAGGAATGAAAATGTAGAGTAAATGGAGTAGTGTGTCTGTGTCGTTACTCGACAGCTCGTGTCGGCTGCCTCTGGGGAGTCTGGCAAGAGAAGCCTCAGAGAAGAAAATCTATTGTTGTCCCGGCCTCTCTCCCCCTGCATTACTCTCTCCTCCAGAAGACTGTTGCTTTTATTTGAAATAGCCCTGGAGACGGAGGGAACACAGCCAAGAGTGAATCTCTCTCTCTCTCTCCCCCATCTATTTCTCTCTCTCTCTCAGAAGCAAACACAATCTCTACCACCCACCGCCACCTTCATTTTCCTCTGACAAACAGCTCGTGCATCACCGTGCTCTGTCCATTTCTCCAGAGACCTGAAATAACTCAAAAGGTCGGTAGTGACAGCACTGGTTGTCCGGAGTGAAATCCCTAAGCTTGTGGATAGTGGCAGACAGCAGTGGATCTCTGCCAGCAGTGGATCTCGGATGTTGCAGCTAGCTCAGGGGACAGATTGTATCACTAGGTAGTAGGCCCTACAGCCTGAGACATTCATAATAAAAAAAAAATGCCTTCTGCATTTTTGTTTTGCTTTTCTCTCCATTATACCAAACTCGTACCGAGCCGTGATGTCTGAACCGAGGTACAGTATGAACCGAACCGTGACTTCTGTGTACCGTTCCACCCCTAGCACACACACACACACACACACACACACACACACACACACACACCCCTATGAAATTAACTTCAACTTAGAAGAGTACTGTAACTTCTGGCTGGAATCTGTCACATTGATTTCATCAAGGTGGCGCCATGAAGAAGCAGAAAAACATGAGAAAAAAACACTGACAAAACAGTTAGGAAACAGTAGTGATGGCTACTGTAGAGTGTGGTTCACTCCCAAAAGCCAGACCAAGATGCCCTACAAAGGATGCTACCAAAGATTTATCACCCACGCTCAGAAGCACACTCACATAATATCCCTTTAAAAGAAATACAGATAAAACTGACTGACTTGATTTTCAAACTGTTTTTCTATTCCTGCTAGCAAACAAAAAATTGGCAAGCCTCTCGGTTCACACGACCCCTTTTCAGTTAAATGAGGTGAGAACAGCTTTCGTGAGTGCTTGCTTTTAAGAGCCACGTGTTTTTCACCTTGTCTTGTTCAATCAAATCCAGGATTAGTTTCTTTTCTTGGGTCTGCTCTGAATACAAACAGCTTTTTCGCTCAGGGAAAGACACACAGGCAGTAGTGATGGGACTCAGAAGTGTCGCTATGGCTCAATAGAGTGTCTTGCTCAGGACACTGAGGTCATTGGTCTAATCCCCCTGGGAGTGCAATTGAAAAATGTATTGCTGCACGGCTAAATGCATACAATAAATGACTATCTCTAAGAGTTTCCTTTGTGCAGTACTACACAGGTAGCCCTACAGTAAGTAAAGTAAAGTGACTGGTATTTAGAAGTCCCAAAGTGACACGGACTTGCCAAGGTGTGTTTGGGTATCCAACCGACCAACTGTCAGGCAGTGACACTACCGCCGTTCTACCACGCCTGCACATACTTGCTTGTGGTGGACACACTTGACTGTTGACCATCAGGATTAGCAAAGGATAACTGCAAATCTGATGGTCAAGTTGTTGAACAAAACAGGCAAAAATAAACACTCTATCCATGTCATCAGAATCAGAATCTATATTCTGCAAGTACAGGAAGTACAAGGAATATCTTTTGCTGCAGGTGTATATAGTAGGTGTGACATAAAATGTGTTCTGTATTGTTTATACAGCAACAACAGTTCCCAAAACATTCTGCACACATATAGCACATGCAGTACATCTTTTCATTAGTTAGTGGGTTTCAGAGTTTGCTTTGGATGCCAGGTGTTCCACTTGACTCCAGCTGCCTCTGCGCCACATCAGGGCCACATCAGGCCCACATCTGGCTACCATCAGACCGTCTCCTTCCTTCCTTCTTCATCAGCGCTGCACTCCCCCTCGGCGCGAGCCGTCTCCTCTAATTAAACCCGCTCTTGGCAGGTGTGCCCGGAATGCCACCGCGCTCCTCCGCTCTCTCACCTCCGTTGCCAAGGTGAAATAATGAGAGCAATAAGCCTGCTCGTTTGCATAATGGCCACCGTGGTACGCTGGGTACAGCCCTGAGAAGGCACGCACAAAAATAAGTGTCAAGCAGAGTAGTAGTACCCGCCACTGGACTGTTGACATCATATCCTTATTAATTATGAATAGACAGAAATCCATATGCTTGTTTGTCAACACGAGTAAATGTTAAGGAAGTGTTTCTGAAGCTATGCTCAAAAGCTGGCTTTGTTCAGCTGTAGAAGTCCTACTAGGTTGCTGTTTGAGGCTGCGGCAATGCAGTGTACCTGATAGAGGAGTAAAAGCTAAAACATTAGCCTTGCATGACTGACTATGGTAGAGGGAAAGTTCAGGTCACTTATGTCAGAACCATATGCGAAGGGTCCTATTTAGCAAATGATTCCTAATAGCTCCATCACATGAACTGACTGACATTCCCCATGACACCTTTTCATTGTAATTCATTAATACAATCGTCTGAAAATCACCATAATATGAAGGGAGTTCTTACATGCACTTAGGCCTGTCAGTCAGTCAAACAGGCAGCTCCAGAAACTCCTGCCTTTCTGCCTTTCAAACACCCACACAGGAAATCCCACACAACTCCTATACAAGAACATGAGACATGTTGAAGCATAAAACATGACAACTGATCAATCGAACCTGTCACATAAAGCTCTATCAATATTTCTCTGCAATGGTTTTGCAGCACATGGGGCTCTCGTGTCTGTAATGCAATGCATACAAAAAGAAAAGGAAGGTATTGATGTTCCCGTTCTATGAACTGTGTATGTGAATGTGAATGTGAATGTGCCCTTTTAATGCAAAACACCAAGAGGATAACTTTTCAAATTAACTTCATCAAATAACATGTTCTGTAAAAAACATGATCACATGGCAGGAATGAATTACTTTATATATGGCATAACATCAGTAAAGCATATAACTTCAATCCAAAGAAACATGGATGAAAGTGATCTCTGATAAAAAGCAATCATAAAAATATCCAACACGGACTGATGTCTTTGAGATTGAGCTCTAAAAAACGGATAAATATCAAAACTGTGTAAGCTTTATGTCATGTTCTTTTGGTGATGTTCTGATCTCCAGATAATTAATTTGCCTTTGTTTACAGAACAAAGCCCAGTAAAGGTTTCTGGGGTAATTCAAATTCCAGAAATGTGGCATTCAGATGCAATTGAACACTGCTAGCAACAACCATGTTAGGGATAGAGAGGATTTTCTCTGTTAACTTCCTAAATTATTGTTTTGGGGTTGTTTATGTCTTTTTAGGGGGAAAGGAGGCAGGGGGGTTGTAATTCTGCACTGCCTGCAGTATATGTTAATGTAAATACACAGCATGTCGTTCAGCACTCTCACCAAATTAGCGGCCAAGCGGCTGTCTTAAATGCAAAGTTATGTCGATAAGCGTTCCTTTCAGCACATCTGAGTGTTGTCTGGTCGTTGGGACGCCAGCTGAATTTCTGAGCAGTGAGGAGGGCAAAAACGGCCGTGGAGCTGCACTGCCGAGGCCCAGTGCGAGTGTGAGTGCGAGTGTGAGTAAGCGAGCGTTGCCCGAGGCCGTGTTGACACATTAGGGGCCCGTGGTTGATTGCGGCGCTCCTGGCTCTCGTGTGCAGATTAATGCGCTTTTTTCTCACGGCAGGGCCGAGCACATCCACGGAACGTCGCCTCGGGGAGCAGCGAACCTTCACTGGATGCCAGCACTCACGCAGATTTTCATATGCAAAGGTTAAATACAGGTAGGGTGACAGCCGAGTGGGACTGGAGGAAAAGAGAGAGATGGAGGGAGAGAGAGAGAGAGAGAAAGAGAGAGATGGAGGGAGGGAATAGTCACCCAAGAGGCAGAGGGAGAAAAGAAGAAGTGAAGGAAAAGAAGAGGGTTGCAGGCAAATGACGTCAGGGATGCAAAATAAACCAGGCAGGGAGATTTGTCTCTGCCGGCGTCTGTGATTGACTCAGCAGAAAGTCGCCGGCGAGACCGCAGTGGAGCATAGCAGAACCAAACGAGCGATGACATAACGAAAGTGACATTCGCGATAATGCCACGAAACCTGAGGCGCTGCGCTGGCGCTTTTAGCTTTCACAGAGCGCTTCTAACGCAGAGCCATTGTCGTTTTGTCTGCGAAGAAGCGAGGGAAACACAGAGCGACAAGGAGAGAAAGAGAGAAAGAGCGAAAGAGAAAGAGAAAACGAGGCACTCCAGTGGTGCTGGTGCCTCTCGGTAGGCCTGGCCAGCTGGCATCAGCGGCGGCGCATTTTGCTTCGTCTCCATTCTTATCTCTGCCCACTCCGCTCTGCTCCTCCCTCCACACCAGGAGCACACCACCACGGCACTGGGTAGCGCAGACTCCATGCAGAGCCAAGATGAACTACTAAATTGCTCTCCCTCTTTCTCTCTCTCTCTTGCTCCTCCTTTCATTCTCTCGCACATTTTCTTCATTTTCCCTCTCCCCTCATTTCGACATCCCCCTATCCCCCTGGCAAGACGGAGTAAAAGCATTCAGACATTTAATCCACAATTAGTCATGCAGTAAATTGATAAAAAAAAAAGGGAGGGACAGAAAGCAAAAGAGAGAATGGCGGGACAGACAGACACAGAGTTGGATTGAGAAAATTGACATCATTATCAAACATTTCCGTGAGAAAAATGGAAGTGATTACAGATTCATTGTGCGCCATTGTGGAAAACGTCTGATAAGTTCCCAGCTTCTCTGAGAGGCTGGAGGAGGTGGAGAGCTCCTCTGCAGACAGGACTCTGAGAGATAGATTAGCTGCAATATGAGCACAGTTGGAGAAAGTCTCGCAAGAGAATGGAAGAGTTGATTTACCGAACATTGAACAAGATTTGCGCCATTATGAGCAATGGGCTTCCAGCAGACAGCGGAGCAATTACTTGCACCTACAAACAATGATGTGAGAAGAGAAACGACTTCAGTGGGCATATCCACATGTTTTTGGATGTATGTCACCTAATGGTGGGAACAGAAGCCAGCCCTGAGCCTTTGACTGTTTCAAAGTCAAACTGGGTTTCAAGATGGCTACTGCTCCTCTAGGCTAAAAGCCTTGTCTTTCATACAGTGGCCTTGAAAAGGAAATCTTTAAAAAAAAATAATGAAAGACCACAATGTCACAATTAGAAAAACAACTATATTCATGTATTTCAGAGGAGAAGGGGGGTGGGGGATGCCATTTAAGGGCCATCCGCTGGATTTAGTGCCCAGCCAGTGAGCCTTGTCGGATTTGAACAAATCCAGAAAATCGGTGGGAGATCCGGGTCCTGCCAAACAAGCGAGCGACAGACAAAAGAACTCCTTGGATCCTCCTATTACCATGGCGGGACCAAGGAGACAAACGCCAGACCGCTGAGGAGAGGTCAGGAGCTGGAACCCTCCCTTTCAAAAGTTCGGACCATTCAGACGCTCCACTAGCTCATGCTACAGAGAGAAAGAGAGAGAGAGAGAGAAAGAGAGAGAAAGAGAGAGAGAGAGAGAGAGAGAGAGAGAGGATAATGGGTCTGGTTTCTTTTTGATTTTTTCCAAAGAATGGGCAAAGCTGCAGACCAAGGAGGGCACACACAGTGCTAGGAGCAAATTGGCCTTTGGATAAATTACCGTTGAGGAGACCGTTGAGGTCAGGGCTGGCGCAGCTCCTGTAACCTCGATCCCTCGGACACAGACTTCAAAAGTTCGGACCATTCAGACGCTCCACTAGCTCATGCTACAGAGAGAAAGAGAGAGAGAGAGAGAAAGAGAGAGAGAGAGAGAGGATAATGTAGAGGGTCTGGTTTCTTTTTTGTGTTATTTTTTTCCAAAGAATGGGCAAAGCTGCAGTTCCGTCTTACATAACGCTGCACAGAGAGGGCACACAGTGGGGGGGGAGGCTTGGATGGGGGCGCGAGTGAAAAGGAGTTCAGGAAGTTCCGCGTTCAGGGGCTTGCTTGCTCATTCGCTCGCTCACTTGCTCGCTCGCTTGGAAGGCTTGTAGCACAAGGCTGAGAGAGAGAGAGAGAAAGAGAAAAGAAAAGGCTGGTGAAAGTCAACGGACTTGAGCGGCTGAACAGGGATGAATACCCTTGTTTGCCAGAGTGATACAATGTACAATCCTTCGTGGCGGGAGACACCATAGCTGCACTGTACTGTAGCTTTTTTCCTCAATTCCCTCTCACAGCGGCCTTACCCTTCTTCACACAGTCAGCACTGCTGGGTCCAGAAACCCATTTTGAGTCCTGACAAGCTGTGGACGTGCTGGTCTCTTCACCTCACCTCATACCTGGGCTTTCCTGTCCTTTTCACAACTCCTCACAAGTAAAGAGGGGCTCCTGTCAACTTGTTAACATCAGCATGAATATCAGTCATGACCTCAAATGTCAGGCATTAAGGCTGTTTCACATACTCCACCTCTGTGTTGTGTGCGTCACTGCAGTAACATAGAACATTGAGTTCATGTATATTTCTTTCTACACGGAGTATAGAACCGCTTACCTCACGCAGTGTCACTTAAGGGACACTTCTGCCAAAAATAAGTGGCACTTTAAACTCTAGATGACTTGCACTCGCAGACATGCCACTCATGCAGGCAATGTGACAGCTCTAATTTGTTAATGTAGGCGCTGAAATGAAAATGGACAAGTAACAGAGCCATGATGCTAATGTGAATGAGGCGTTACACTTTTGTCTACTGCAGTCAATGGCACTATGGCCCACACAGCTCATTGCAAACCATTCTTCAACCCAGTGGAAGTGTTTGCAAGGTATGATAACTTACCTATAGTTTAAGAGTGGACATGCATGTCTGTTCTAGCATTGCAAATAGGTCCAGCCAGCGGTCAATACCTCTTTCCAAACAAATGCTCTCAGTAAAATCCTTCAGACCTTGACACTTTGTATTAAAGGAGAATTCCGGTGTGATATTGACCTAAAGTGTATCGAAACATGATACCGAGTGTGAACGTATGTCTCATAGCCCATCTCGGCTTGTCCCCTCACCTCCAAAATCTGGCGCTAGTTAGCCGATGCTACCAACATCTTTTTCAATAGTGGTGCTTCGGCATCGGGCTAGCCATGCAAATAAATCACTGTTTTACACCCATTTACGAGGCTCAATGGATCTCCAAATAATCCAAATAATTCAGTGGAAATGCATGGATTCCAGTTGCTGCTACTGGAAGAAACTGGAATCCATGCATTTCCACTGAATTATTTTTTGAATCTGATCCCTTATCATACCTGTTCATTCTTACTGCTTGCTCGAATTTATCGCGGACTAAATTCAAGATGGCTGCAAACGTTAAACTTTGTGAAGATACTGTCTGTATAAATCGCTTGTAAGTAAACTACCAGTGCTTTTTCAAAGTTCTCAATGTCTCGCTTTTAAATGTCAGGGCCCTAGGAAGTCTACCAATGAAGTGTGGAGATACATTGAGCCTCGTGAAATGGGTGTAAAACAGTGATTTATTTGCATGGCTAGGCCCGATGCCGGGCACCACTACTGAAAAAGTTGTTGGTAGCATCGGGCTAACTAGCCAGATTTTGGAGTGCAGGGGACAAGTCGAGATGGGCTATGAGACATATGTTCACACCTCGGTATCATGTTTCAATACACTTTAGGTCAATATCACACCGGAATTCTCCTTTAACATTCAGATAGCACAAAACACAGGGCAGAGGTTGCCACAGCAACAGAGCCGACAGGGAAGGACGTGTTGAACCTATCGACATCTAAAATAAAACCACACTAAAATAGGCCGTCTTCAAGATAAAACTGCCGTGGCAAGCTGAGGATGGCTTAGAAGGCTGGAAGTGTTTGGCACACACACTACACATTACACATGCCTTTCATATCTCCCTCAGGCCTGCACTTCTGTCCTCTGAAGATAATACCTTCCATTTAGGATCAATTCAACAAAGCATTGTGTACTTTAAAAGCAAGATCATATGGGCATATACTTCAAAGCTACCTGAACTAGCAGTACTCTGTTTGAGTGCATGACAGTGAGGGGTATCAGAAGAGGTCACCTCTTACACTCCTCCGGTGAGGTGCTGAGGTAAACAGGGCGTGTTAACAC
>NC_063205.1:18400450-18402950 GCF_017589495.1 Alosa alosa
CTTATTATAGACACAACTCCCCGCAGTTCGACAGGCTGGCAGGGGAGACAGTAGCATCACGCAGCACCGCTCGTTTCAATGAGGACAGAGACAAAGAGCCATAGAGTTGTGTGGGTTGTGAATGACTGTGCTTGCATGCACCTTCACCCGAAATATCTAATAGGAAAAAGCCCATGTGAATCAGGCACATTAACGCAAACTCAGCTGTGAGGACAAGGCAGGGACTGAATGAGAAATGTGGCTCCTACCCTCAGCAGGTTTATGTGATGTGACTTCTGACTCAACCATTTGTGGTGTGCTGGCTAGCACTCGCTTTGCACTGATGACATATCAACGTTCACACCAGTTCTATATTTGGCTGTCATTAAAGTGCAGTGCCTAATGTATCAGAGGTGAGTCCCCATGGTGTCAGTTCAAGTCATGTTACCCTCAAGTCAAGCTTGTCAATACTAGTAGATAGTAGAGAAACTATCCCCCCCCCCCCATACACACACACTCATGCACACAAAACACAACCAAAAAAGCATTCAAGTACTGTGGAGGAACACTTATTATCCCAATATGATGGAGGGTACCATTACAGAAATGCAACACTTTGTGCAACACAAATTTAAATAGATTTGCCAAAAACTCTGCTTTCTTCTCACTAATGAAAAGACTAATCAGAATTTAAAAGGAGTCGACTTCATCTGAAAAGAATAAGCTATTTGAGCTGAATCTGAAGATTCATCGACATTTTAATAATCATTGCTCTCTAGGGAGATGCCATCAACGATGATATCTGGAGGGCATGTTTCTCAATCTCTCTCTCTTTCTCTCTCTCACTTTCTTTTTATCTTACCCTTACTTCTTTCGTTACTTAGCTCTCACATGCTGTTGTGGTTGTGAAAATGGAATCGGCTATAGGGTATAATGAAGTCTTCACCTTCAACATTTCTCACCTGCCAAGCTGTCAAAAGCCAACATGCTTGGCTGCCAAATGGCATATTTTCCTCCTCGCTCAAACCTACATAGCACCTCCGTGAAGCATGTACATGCATGTTCACAGGAATGATCCTCGATGAGGTGTGGAAACAGAGGGAAAGTGAGAATATACCCCCTCCCACCCCCCCCCCCCACCCCGTGAAAGCCCAATCATGTCAACGTTGATGCCTCAAATGGAGAACAGGGTTGCGGGAGAGTGGAGAATAGATAGCAGGGCTGGACTAGACTACATGAAGGGCACATTTGTATTCAAATATTGTATTTGGTGAGAAGGGGGCTTGTGCGACCAAAAAAAAAAAGTGAAACCTCTAGTAAATGATTGCTGCTCTCATCCTCGGAGCGCTGACACAAATGTGGCTGCTTGATGGGAGATTTGGGGACGGGGGACGTTCGTTGTTGGACGGGGAGGGAGACGGAGGGCCTGTCACGCAGACGAGGGCACTAATGGCCACTGTGCTGCGCGGGCAACAAGCCACAGATTAATAACTGTTGACACACGGCCGCTAAATGCATCTAAAGGGGGCCGGCGCGAATGCAATTGCACTTGATGCGACGCCAGAATCACTTAGAGAGCGAGGACTCTGAGATCTTCTGCACTGGAATGCCAAAACTGTGCAAACACCAAACGTCGGAACTGCCGAAAATAAAAACAGCACTGGGTAAGATCCTGTAGAAATGTCAAGGCAATGGGTTCAATTGCCTTTCCTGTTCTGTGTGTACTAGTAGATATCCACAAATCACTACAAAGGCATTTACAATCCCAAATGGAATATGCAAACTGCGCATATAAATTTTTCTTTGTAATCTATCATTAGAAAACTCTAGGCTTCAGCTCCAAAGACCAGCAGGATATCACAGATGGTTCTCATACACTTCTACTGACTTCAGTTACTCATGAGAGCTGTAGGACACAAATCAAACTCCCAAAATCTCTCAAGAAGTGCTCTAGCAGTGACGCTAACACTTCCAATATTTAGTCTCTTTGTTAGCATCCGCAGGCTTCTAATCCTGAGAATACAGGCTCAAGGCCAGTGGTAAACACTCACTTGAAGCAGGCTATACAAACCAGATGTAGGAATGAGGATTGGGGGTGTAAGAGTCATAAAGGAGAGGTTGTGGGTAGGCTGTAAGGTGTCAGTCTTGCTCCCCAAGACTCTTCATAGGCATGCTAGCATTTCCCTAATTCCCAAATTGACACAGTCACAGGCACAAGATATAACTGTAACTGCACTTTCAACATATATGATTTCATGATGGCATGCTATACAGAAATGGCTTCAAAATTAAGAATAAATGCAGTCCGTACAGGAAGAGCACTTTACACAAGCAAAAGAAAAAAGTAGTCTAGAAGCTGTACTGGGTTGAATATTTTCTGAGAGAGAATGTAGAAAACAAACTGCAGTACACCTCTCTCTCTTGAAAACATAAAAAAAATGTTTGACACTGTAATCAATCAAAGCTGCCAGTGCGCTCATCCACACAGACCTCAGTCACATTAGAGGGCTTGGGGTTTAGG
>NC_063205.1:18412950-18425450 GCF_017589495.1 Alosa alosa
TGTTTCCTCTACGTTTATTTCAGCATGGCGGCCCCCCACGGTTTAATTAATACCGCCACGGTATCAGAATCAGGGCAGACGCACATTTGCTTTTTAAATAATCCTGCGGCGTATCCTCCCCTTGCTGCTGCCGCTCACACTGCAATTTAACAATAAGTAGCCTAAACTAGAGGTTATTATGGCCCGTCCAGTTTCAGTTCACATATTATATATTGTATTGATGTAGCCTATTTAAAGCATTAACTTTCTTCTCAGTGTTTCCTCTTCATTTAGCTGTGCCACTGCTTCAGAATTAGGGGAGACACAAAATATTGTCCGGAAGCATATAGGCTAAATATGCTTTCAGCAGCCCTCCGCTGGCTGCTGAAAATTGCAGTTTAAGAATAAACAGCAATGCTAATCCGAGGTACCTGTCTAGTTTTATTCCATAAATATATTGTTTTTATAGATGTTAGTGGCATGCGCTATCAAGAGCTTCAATGTGCTACTCATGTTTGTCAACATCGCAAAAACTAAAATTTTCGCACAACTTGGTGGAAAGGTGTAGCACAGGCCAAGGAAAACCCATTCATTTCTGAAGCTGATAGTATAAAGTATTTCCCATATCGTAGTCTATAGGCCTAAGCTCGCTTGCAACAACAGCAAACTGGAGAGCAACTGGAGAGAGGATGTCTCTGCGAAGACACCGCTGTTACATTAGATGCGCTCTCAATCGCGAATCGACGCAGTAAAAAAAAGCAACGATTGCTGGTAGTAACGAAGGTAAATTGCAAAACATTTTGTATGCACTCACGGTGATGGCCTAGTAGGCCTAATGTGAATCGCGGACTATAAATTAGGCTAAAGGAGATTTGCACCAAATAAAGGCAGGGTTGTGTTTTTACAACATGTTGGCACAAAACTTCATTTCTGTCATAAACGAAGTAAGCTAAGCGTTTCTCCATTGTCAACGTGAACTACCGGTATGTTCAAGCGCTCAAGTGACAATGTGGATTAAACCACATGCATGGGTTAACGTCACGTGAGTCAGACAGAAGATGGGCCTGTCTTAGTTCCTGAATCCTGTCCCTCCTGAATCCTGTCACGTTAGGCTAAATGGTGTGATTAGCAACCAGAATTAAAAAAACATCCCGGGAGTGACACCCGACCAGTTTTTTCCTACTAACTTTTTTAGGGGGGGGGGGGGACACTGGAGCGGAAACACTGGAGAGAGAGCGAGAGTGCCCAGCCATAAGTTTGCACTTCACAATCCCAACCCTGTAGACATGTCCTGGATTCATCCCGGAGCCCTGAGGCTCTGACCCACCGCCAGTTCCCCTGGCATCGTATATACTGTACACTACGAGTCTCATTCAAAAGGCTACCAACTCTGGAGATATGTTCAAGTATTTCAGTACTGCCATTGCCATTGAAGACTTTCTGTTATTCACTTGTATATCTGATCTCATGACCCGCAGCCAATTAAGCACCAGCCTCATACAAAAGTCTTGGTGGCAAATCTGGGAATGTGGTTGGTATGCAACTGTTTCAGAGCTGCTATCAAGTATGTTCCTTTGTGCTCTTCGTTTTTTATTGACTCGTTTGATTTCCGTAGGATCTGTACTTTATTCCCAAAAGTGTTAAAGGCTTTGGCTCGAACCAGGAGAAGATATGGTAAGAGAATCCCCTGTCTGGTAAGATACTAGATGAAAGAGATTCCTCTTGGGGGGATTGAGACTGAACCACCCCCCCTCCCCAAAACCTGTTCCACTGTATCTGAAAATAACTACTAGGGGGATACATCTGAAAGCAACGTTCGTGAAAGAACAACAGGACAACAGTCTGTGCGGATTTCGTTTTTCCTCTGAAACAGTGATTACAACGCCTGAGAATCAAACGATTCACACTCGTGTAACACAGTCTTGTAATGCACTGCAATTTCCGACTTTAGCTCTTTTTTGTTTGTGCGCAAAAAAAGAAAACAAGAGGACTGGATCTTACCTTTTTCTGGTCCTCCAGCTTCTGACTTGTGGACTTCTTGGCATGCTTGCTCGCCTCCGACGGTACATCCATGCCCGGAGCAAAAACGAATTAACTTCCCAAAAGAACAACGAGATAAAGAAGCCCAATGTGTGTGTGAGGGGGGATGTGGCCCGCTTTGGGGTGGGGTAGGGTGAGGTGAGGCAACGTGAGGTAAGGGGTACGGGGAGGGGGGCTACTGATAGCCAGATGAGATCTGCCCCTTGGTCACATCTTCTCACAGACTAAGGGACCCCGTGGAACAGATGTGGAGTTTCCAACGATGAGACTTACTGGGGAGCAACAAGAGGGTATGTGGGGTGGTGGGGGTAAGAAGGGGGTCTGGGTAGGGGTGGGGGGGGGGGTGGGCTGGGTCGGGGTGTTGCTGGTGACGTGATTTGGAGAGAGCGCCCGAGGGCTACCCTGACGAGCACACCATCAGCGGGCTGCCAAATCTGCTGGCATCCTCACAAACTCAGAACAGAGAGGAGTGGATGACGGGGTGGTGGCGGTGGCGGTGGTGGTGGTGGTGGTGGTGCAAGGCCGAAAGGGAGTCACATCCACTCTGAGGTGAAGGCTTTCCAACCACAGGAGGAGGGGGGAGGGTGTATCCTCTTCTTTTCGTCAAATCCTCCTCTTCCTAAGGGCCTGTGCTTGTGTCCCTGTCTGATCCTCACATCTGCAACACAGAGACAAAAGGGTTTCGTGACTGCCAGAATAGGCCAGAGACAACAGATCACTGGCAACAATCATCATTAACTCACTGCCATGACTAAGTCTGCAATAGCAAGACTACAAAAATAATAAGTCTACAATAGCACTTCTTTGAGAGGACTGGAAAAAAGATATATCGATATCTCCCAAAGGCGTGAGATGAGCTATCTGAGGGTGGGGAAGAGGGCATCTGCATATCAAAGCGAGCGAGCATGTAGCCGTTCGCTGTCTGGGTAAAAGCGTAACACACAGGCGTTTGCTCCGTGGCGATGGTGATTGTTTTTCTTCAAACGAGCGGCGCTTGGAAAGATTGAGTCATCCGAGGGGCTGCGGGAGATGCATGCTGGGAAGGGGCCGAGCCTCCGAGTGATAAACCACGGGATCGATGGCTGGCCCCTGCGCAGGCCTCATGGCGAGGCAGAAAGCCCACTGGCTAGTCAACTGGTGTTTGAGCAGCACGATGTCAAGAGTTCAAGGCCTGCCTCACGCACATAAGACAATGACTAGTTGACAGCTACTATTATTAACATCATAAGTATCTGACTCTGCTTTTCGTTAGTAAGGCTTGAACATCTCATTTAGGATTTTATCGAGTTCCACTAATCACATCTTTGCATTATCTACAAAATCAGAAGCTGTGTTATCCTACAAACCCAGCGCTTAACCCTTGTTCCGTCTCACGTGAAGCCTTTGATTGACCAGTTGAAGGGATCGATCTTCTGACACGGCACCACTGTAACCGGCTGCTGTCAGCATGCTAAAAAGAGCTCATCAAACACCGTCAGACCTTCCCCCGGTCAAATGTTTAAAGCAGTGCACTAGAGATAGCCATCACAATCCTGCTGACCATCGACAGCAAAGAAAGCAAATCATCCCAATCGTTTAACCTATGCCTGTGGAAAGTACCTTGCTTTTCCCCCTACACTCAAAAAATCAAACCAGATATGGTTACTGATTGTTTTACTGATTTGTAGGCCGCAGCTTTCGATGCTACAGTAGATACTGTGCATGCTGCAACACAATAGCATAAGCCGTTCCTCTGTTATGCGTCTCTAGTGGAGAATGGCTACAGCACTGTGTGGATGCTGAAAGTCTACAGGGAGTGGAGCAGAGCGCTATTCCCGTTTTTGTTTGTAGGTCTTTGAACAATTTATAGAAAAACACATCCTCATCATCTCCCGGGGAGGCGAGGCAACAAGCAAAACCTGGCAGAGTGAACAAACAGCATACCATCCCCCACCATACCCCATCCCCCAAACACCATTGTTCCGGCGAGACCCACAAACGCTACCACGTGAAGTCCTAGTTCTCGTGAATATTTCATGAGAGCTAATTTATCCCCGTTTTTTTTTTTTTTTTAAATCCCTTCCCCCTTGAATGATACAAAAGCGTTTGGAGCGCAGTGGAAACGGAGCGGGACACTTTCCCATTCACCGCAACACCACTTCCGTAGCCCCGCTGTGAGGTGGGAGTGTGCGGCAGGTTTCCCCGCACGTAATCTAGGCCATTACAACCAAGAATGGCGAGTTTCAGCACATGCAGAGCCACCAGTGGATTCAAAGACTTTTTCTCCGCATAATGCATTGTCCTGTTAGGCCGCACAGAGAGAGTGGACATCGCTGCTAGAAATGGCATCCTTAGAAGCCCCTACCCCAACACACACACACACACACACACACACACACACACACACACGCACACACATGCATACATGCATCATGAAAGGACGGTGCAGACACAGCATGTCAAAACATATGGATTAAAGCATAAACACTAGTGGGGAAGCTGTTGAACAACAAAGAGGGATAGCCAGTTAGCTGACAGCTGAATTGGATGCTTTAAGTGGGAGAAGGAGAGGGGATGGGTAAGGGCTGAAAGAAGCATCATTATTTTTTTTTAGCGAGCGTCGGGGTATTCTACGGCAGCTCGAGACCTTCGGAGGCCTCTCATGGAAAGAAAAGCCACAGCGTCGGGGATGCTGACAGGGGGTCTGCACTGAGGAAGCGAGAGGTGAGTGCTAGTCATGTTGCGCTCACGTCTCTGCTTGGGCAATTAGTATCTTGTTCTGTCTCACTCACTCTTCGCTCCCTCTTTCTCTCTTTTTTTTGGAATCTGACTGTCATTTATTTTGTCATTCTGTCCTTCTCTCGTTCATTCTAATTCATTACCTCTAACTCACTCCAATTCATTCTCTGACTTTCTTTTCAGCTCTTTTTCGATCACCCTCTCTCCCTCTCTCTCTCTCTCTCCCTCCTCTCTCCTTTTCTCTCTCTCCCTCCTCTCTCCTTTTCTCTCTCTCGCTCTTTTGCCAGAGAGACATTAAACAGGACATAAAGCGCTGTAATTGCAGGGCACTTTGCAGCCCAGAGCAGCAGGCTTGTACTCTACTCTCTATGATTAGGGAAAGTGGTGCAAAGCTAAAACAAATGAACCGGACCCTGCTCCTGCTTAATGCCCAAAACCCATACATGCACTGAAATAACACACCGCATTCAATTTCTCTCTCTCTCTCTCTCTCTCTCTCTCTCTCTCTCTCTCTCTCTCTCTCTCTCTCTCTAGCCTTTTTGTCTATCTCTCTATCTTTCTCTCCTTCTCATTCATTCTCTCTCTCTCCTATAGTAGCCAGCTAGCGACCATGCTCATCACTGCTTCTCTGCTCCAAGGCACTCAGCCAGAATAGAGAGCACAATGAACACCACTCTTGTCCAAAAGCATTTAATGAGAAACATTCTTCAGTGGCATAGCACTGGGGGAAAAACAGTCATTTTATTTATTAGAGATAAGGCTCTGTGAATTTAAATATGGGTTGTATGTATAACAGTCAAGAGCAGTCAGTCTATATGGATAATATGATAGCATACCTTCAAGGGTCTCTTATGTGGTATTGGGGTATTAGCATATTTATAAGGGGAGGGTGTATGCTTTTTGATTGCAAAGCACAAGCCTGACATGACGTATCGGTAAGCAGGCATCAACTTGACATCATACTCTCCTTCCCGCCAACAGGCCGTGACACTTGGTATTTCACGAGTGCCGGTAAAGACCCCAAGGGCCGGTAGAGAATGACTTAAGGGCAGAGGCAGACGTACGGCTTTCATTTGTTCACATGTAAATGACAGCCATAGATCAGACTCCCTTGAGCCCGGGGCTTTCAGAGGTCAAGTCCTTTTAAAATCATACCAAGTATATCATATGGCAACGATGAGCTTCAGCCAAAACCAATATATCTTCTGATATGCTAATGTCTTATCTCAGTGCCACACAGCTTGAATTGCAAAACAAATTAAACTCTGACAGGAAAACAAGCTACGAGACAGGCCTGCTGCAGATTTCTGAAATTGCGATGGCACCGGAATATCTAAGAAGGAACTTGGCAGAGTCTTATTTGGCAAGAGCCGAGGGTGCTCGGTGTGTGACGGGGGAGTTAGCAGAGTGTAAACGATTGAAAATTGCATTCCGTCGGGAGACAAAATAGCCTGGCATTGTTTCACCACCGACAAAGCACATAGGTGTCTGACGGTGATTAGACAACAGAGATGGAGCTCCAAGAGCAAAAAAAAAACCATCAAATCAACCCGGGATCACACTGTCTCCAGTGGCCCGTCTCGCCCTCCAAGCCCCACAGCCACAAAAAAAAAAGAAGTTCCATTTCACAAGCAATAAATCAATCTCTCCTCTGGCCTGAGAAGTAAGTGATTCCTGGCAGTTTTGGTTAAAAGCTAACAACCCAGGAAACACCTATGGCCTGATGAGGTTTTTTTATGCTCCAAGAACTACAAGATCAAATTGAGAGACGGATTGAGCACAGTAATAATGAATGCTAATTACAGGTTTGACATTTGAAGATGGAGATGAATAGATAGTGATCATGAAGTCCATGGTAGTTCTGTGAACCATGGGTGTGTACTCATCATGCAGTCCAGGATCTCACAAAACAGGCATTCTTTATAGAGCACATTACAGTGTAAACGAGTGCCAGAGCATTCTGTGAGTCTGGCCCTCTCGGCGGGCGGAAGAAACGATTCTCCAGTACAAATTGAACTGTGAAGAGTCAGTAGAAGCCTTGGAGGTCTGGAGGAGAGTGGTCTATGAAGCAGGAAGTCATTGTGTGTGTGTGTGTGTGTGTGTGCGTGTGTGTCTGTGTGTGAGGGAGAGAGAGAGAGAAAGATAGAGAAGGAAAGAGAGAGAGAGAGAGAGAGAGAAAGAAAGAGAGAGATCATACAAAGCAAGCAGACATTCACCAAAGCACTGTTCCAAATGAATGAGTTTGAAGTCTGGACTCAAGGATGTTTATGCAAAAGCTTTCACACAGTTCTTTCATTGATTCAATTCAATAAAGAAACGCTGGCTTGCTTTTAACAAATGAACGCTGTGATGGACTTTTACAGGAAACCACACAAGGCTGTTGAGGCACCAGTTTGTATGCATACAGCTGTTATACATCCTTGTATAGGTCATAAATCCTGGGCAACGCTGCTGATCTGAAATTCTATGCAACCTGCAATTCCAACAAACAAAACCACCAACACATGAAAGAGGCAGGAAAATATGTCCCTGCCTGAAATGCTTTTCACAAGGCAGGAGGAAAACAAAATAAATGCTCCGAGTCAGATAGCGAATAAAAACAGCAATTAATGTAATAACAGGCTGCGACATTTGTGGGCCAACACCTCTATTATTTCCCTGAGAGAGGGTGTCAGCGTGTCTCTTAAGAGACCTGGCAACAATAACATGTGAGGAAGCTGCCTATAAACAGCTAACCACACTGTCAGTGGTGAAGGGGTGGCAGTGTGAGTGAACGTGTGAGTTCGGAAGACAAAGGCAGGAGCTAGGGGCTGTGTGTCTCCATGGGTATGTCAGCGTGTGTGTATAAGAAGATAAGGCAGTGGCACATATAGGTACACATACATGGAACACTATATGTATATATTAACATTATATGTATATATTCACCTGTATGTGGGTGATAAAGAAAGGAGAGACATGGGAGAGAGAGAAGGAGAGAGGGAACATTTCCATGTGTTTGCAGGGGGCTTGGGCGTGTCTATATACTGTGCATACACATGCACAAGTGCATCATATGTGTGCATACTAGACCCATATAGGTGTGCCCTAGAAAACATGTCTGTGCATTCATCCAGCTGTCAGAGAAGAGCGTCGCACAGTCATACACCCACTATTCTGTGCTGCGTTTCTTCCGGCATCAGGGGGGCTCTAGTCCGCCTCTGCACGGACTCAACTGGATGGGAGAGATCACGGGTGCAGGAGCACACAACTGTGCCACCCTCCCAAAGGAGCCAATTTAATGGGAGCTCCTAAAAAAAAGGCCTCCAGCTGCAAGGGCTTCTGCGGGGGAATACAGAAGGAATGCAGGTAGAGAGAAAAGAGAGTCAGGTGTGTTCAAGAGCTGGCCCTGGGCCCGCACACACACCTGCGTTCTGCCCACTGCTATTTTTCCCCAAACCTGCGAAAATGAGTTACCATCTATAGCTGTAGATATGACTAAACTCCCTGACTCTCAGATAGCGATTTATCACAGAGCGCTGACCAAAAGGAGATTTGGGAGCAAGTGGAAAAGAAACCTGCAGCAAACCGTAGAAAAGCAGAAAACATGGAGCCTGGCCCCTTTTTCACCACATCCACAACACAAGCCTGAAAAATATTGTCTGGTTTTTTTTTTTCCTTTCAGGAAGCAGTTCATATGTTTAGGTACCTCCATGAATAGAGAAAGCCTGTCTCGAGTGTGAGGGAAAACACACCAAAGAGGCTGACCCAAGCATCCCTGTTGTCACGGTAACGCTTTGGAAGGAACACATTTGGCTGGCTCTAGGTATGCAGCACACATTCTTCTTTCTCAAGCCATCATTCTCTCTCTCTCTCCCTCTCTCCTTCTCTTTCTCCCCTATAACCCTCTTCCATCCTTCACTCTGTGCCATAAACAACAGGCAGAGGTGGAAGAGTGAGTCACCCCCGCCTCATTACCCTAAACACACACCCACGCCTAAACCAGCTGCCTCTGCTCCTTCGCTCCCACTCTCCAAGATCGAATAAAAGAGAGATCGAGAAGAGATAGAGGGATAGAGATAGATAGAGAGAGAGAGAGAGAGAGAGGGGACATAGAGAGATAGAGAGACAAAGAGAGGGCCGAAGGACAGATGGCCATATTGACCTCGGCTGGACGCCTCACACTCCATGTCTTTTGCCAGATGGATAAACGCTTTGAAGGCCTGTCGAGGTTTAAATGTGCTAAGGTCACCGAGCCATTGCGTTTGTGTCCGGCCTGCGTCGTCTGTTTGCGGGAGCCTCATTGACTCCTGATGCGAGTCTCTCGTCTTTGTTCCTGCAGTCTATCGTGCGCTGTGACACTCCCTGCCTCAATGACACCAATCCTACTACTCACTACTACTCTACAGACTCTTCTGGCAACAAAGAAAGAGAGATAGTAAGAAAGAGAGAGAGAGAGAGAGGGGTGGAGACTGAGAGATGAAAAGATGGAGAGAGGGAGAGGCGGAGAGAGTGGAAATTATATGATAGAGAGGCAACATTAATACCTCCATTCATTTATTCTCTATGTAGAACAATCTGAACCTCAGCCCAATTACACCTAGATTACACTAATGCACTGTCTATCAGCCAACCCCCACTTACCCATCCGCTCTTTCATTTTTAACTCCTCTCCTTTCCCTCTCTTTACCAGTACTGCAGCTTTACAGAGGGCACGTAATCTTGTGATATTGTGCTGGGATTATAATCAAATCACATTACGAGCGAGCTGGAAGGAGAATTCACCACCAGGCGCGGCAAGGCGAAATATCATTACGAAGCAGGCAGATGCAGGCAGGCGGGCAAGAGAACAAAGACGTCAAAAAAAAAAACAGGAATCGAGACGGATTGGGAAGTGTTAAATCGCAGCGTGAAATCTCAATTTGCGGAACGAGACGTTGTAATGTTAGCGGAAGGTGTTTATCTGCCGTTCACCAATATCCCGTCCGTCTGTTGCAGAGCAACAGGGACACGCCTGCTAGACCGGACAACCAAAGGGGTCAGAGGTCAGTGCAGGAGTGTATCTACGACACGCTCCTTTCGCTCCAAGTGACCCAGGGATCAGGACTCATTCACACAGTCACGCGACATAAAGCTGCTTGATTACCAACAGCTACCAGCACCTAATTGAGTGAGTGATATACACCACACGTTGTAACACTGCTGTCCTTTTTTCCTTTAAGTGGAGAATTTTAAGTAGCTAGTGTTTTTTTTTTCTCTGAAGTGAGTGTTTGAGTGGGGTTGTGGTGGTGTATGTGTGTGTGTGTGTGTGTGTGTGTGTGTGTGGGGTGTTGGTGGGTGTGTGATGTGCGTGTGTTCACAATATGTTACCTTACCCACTGCTTCATAAAACATGCTCTTTAGCTCGATAGTAGGGCCAAAATCTCATTATAACACCAGCCAGAGTCCCAGGGGGGCCTGCCTTCATGAGACTACAGGGAAGTGCAACAGCCTGTGACCATCATGCTACTCACATAGACACACACACACACACATCTACAGTCACACAAAATAAAGCCCTTTCAAATGATTACCAACAGCTTTCAGCACCTAATTGAGACACCAGGATAGCTAGTGTTTTTTTTCTCTCTCAAGCAGTGAGTACCGGAGGATATACACCCTGGGTAACACTGCTGTCCTTTTCCTTTAAGTGGAGAATTTTAAGTAGCTAGTGTTTTTTTTTTTCTCTGCGAGTGAGTGTTCGAGTGGGGGTTGTGAGGGTGTGTATGTGTGTGTGTGTGTGTGTGTGTGTGTGTGTGTGGGTGTTGGTGGGTGTGTGATGTGCGTGTGTTCACAATATGTTACCTTACCCACTGCTTCATAAAACATGCTCTTTAGCTCGATAGTAGGGCCAAAATCTCATTATAACACCAGCCAGAGTCCCAGGGGGGCCTGCCTTCATGAGACTACAGGGAAGTGCAACAGCCTGTGACCATCATGCTACTCACATAGACACACACACACACACACACACACACACACACACACACACACAAACACACACACTAACACACACACAGAGATAAGTATGCGCCGCACACACACCATTTAAATGCATGCTTGCACACAGACAAGGACACACACACATGTGCACACACACACACATACACATACACACACACACACACACATACAATCACTCATTCGCACCTCCCCCAAGCTTCATCAAATCCACACACATACAACCCCCACCCTTTCCTTCATGTCCATGCCTACCAAGCTCTAGCAGTTCAGTAACAAAATCAAAGCAAATATGCTCAAATCCAATATAAGAACCTGAACATCTTTCAGCATATCGTATCAGCAATGATGGGTGGTGTGTGTGTGTGTGTGTGTGTGTGTGTGTGTGTGTGTGTGTGTGTGTGTGTGTGTGTGTGGAGCAGGGACCACCTGAGGGCCCAATGGCTAGGAAAATTGCCACAGATAATGCAATCAAATGTGGTTTGTGAACATTAGACTATTTTCACAGGCCTGTGGCTTTGATTATGAGGGAGAGGCAAGGGGGTAAAAAAAAAAGAAAACATCTACCCAAGATTGGCCTATTCAGCATCTCTTCAGCACAATCATCCCCATCCCAGCCAGTGGTCCGTGTAAAGAGGAGACAGAGGAAAATCATCTGTTTGTCATGTAGCGCCGGCATCCATAACTCCATGTGGTTTATCCCTATTGGTGGGATTCTATTAGCGAATGCGAAGATTAATAAAAACTAACCAGCCTTTGTGATCACCGTGATATTCAATATTTCCCTCTCTCCCACTGGGGATGTAAACATGCTTTCATTGACATGCAGCCAGTCATAAAGTTAGCTCACTCACTTGAAAGCACCACAGAACTCAAATCGCTAATACAGTGGGATTTCTTTTTTTTTTTTTTCAGTCTATTTTCATATCCGTGAATTCTATGGATGTTGAGTAGATTAGGCAGATTATGAGTCATTATCACGATTGCGTTTTGTAATTAAACTGAAGGAAGTGACAAGAGCTGAGTAGCCACCGGCTCATTGTTAGTATTCATCATCAAGTCTTGGCTTATTAATTTGGGTTGTTTATCGCGATACTCAAATCCACAGTCGGGAGCGAGCTAATCTATTTGAGAATGGAATCGGTGGACAACAGAGTAGAGAGCAAAAGGCCCGGGAGGATGGGGGGGGGGGTCAGCACTTGTAGGATATTATAATCTGTCTCCCTGCAGCTCCATGTGCTGGGCAAAAACCCGTAGGGGGTGGTCCAAAGTCCAACCAATCAAGCCCAGTACCTGTGAGCCGGCCCAGAGGTGAGATGGAGAGGTGTGGAGCAGCTCTGTGCTCGTTTGTTCCAGCCTGACCCACCTACCCCCACCCCTCCAGCACGAGAGGGCAGCAGGTCGATTGGCAGGCGACTGAACAGCCTTCAACACACCAGTATTCCATTACCCGGTCTGTGATATACAGCTAGTGATATAAGCAGTCTTTTAGCCCCCCACACACACATGCCATCTTATGCATCCCCCTCCTCCAACACCTCAAACCTCTGATCCTCCTAGAGGCCACATCCCTCAGCATCAGCCACCCACCCACACGCACCCACGCACCCACGCACGCACGCACGCAGGCACACAGGCACCCACACACACACGCACACACACACACACACACACACACACACACACACACACACACACACACACACACACACAACACACACACACAGACACACATACACACGCACACACTCATCCTCATTCTTGCATCCTCTTTCCCCCAACTC
>NC_063205.1:18430450-18437950 GCF_017589495.1 Alosa alosa
GCGGTGAAACTGCAGGTGCGCGGGAGAAGGTTTATATGACCACGTTTACAAGGCACACAGGGGTCTGGGGGTGAGGGTGGGGAAAGGGAAGGGGGTGCAAAACACACCACGGTCATGAAACCCTCCCCACACCCCATCTCATGAGCCTGCAGACCCTCCGACTCCATCTGGTTCTGCAGTGTAGCCCAGGACCAAATTTTTCTCCAAGGTGGATTTCCAGAGATGGTGATAGTGGTGGCCATGGGGGTTGGAGTGTGTGTGTGTGTGTGTGTGTGTGGGGGGGGGGGGGGGGGGGTGCGTCCCTGCTGCCTCTCACATGTGAATCGTATGAAGGGCAGCGTCGTAATTTCAGGCAATTTACTGCGGCGCTCCCTGAATAAACAGCTCGGCTGCCAGGAAATGGGGACGTTCTTGGCTCGCTCCCGAGTCCTAAATTCATTTCAAGCTGATCGGGTAGAGAGTGCGGACTGATTTCACCTATTCCCCCCATCATCTGGTTAATATTCATATTATAAGTTTCACACTCCAATTTGAGGGAAGCGGGAGTGTTTATGTCTGTGTGCTGTGTATGAAAGGAAAAGAGAGACAGAGAGAGAAATGGGCTTCTCAATAATCAAGCCACTTCTAAAAAGGGGACCTCGTATTGCATTGCACGGTCAATCATTTCGTCAGCTGGTCTCTCATTTGCCATCAAACTGTATTCTCACAAACATTTGTCTAGACTGGCTCTTCGAGAGGCCAAACCCTTGCCACTGCAAAGCCAATAATTACCAATGATGGTGATTAGCACCTACCAAATTCATGCGTCTGCCCATTTAGTCGTTTTTTTTTTTCTCTACAAACTGGACTAATGTGACAAATCAGTGTTTCTCATACATTGACTAATCTGTGGCGGGGCGCCACGAAATAAAAATCGGCCGCCACAGATGAATATTCTATGTTTAATTTAATTTAATTTAATTTAATTTAATTTAATTTAATTTAAATTAAATATAAGTTCAAATCCTTGCATTGGCACTGAGCTGCGCTTTTTACGCACGCAGCCTTTCCTTGCCCCGCCCCGCTCTCTCTCGTAGCCCGCTGCCCCTCTCCTCTGCATGTGCATTAAACAAAATATTCACGATTGTTGAAGGATTGTTGTTGCCACATAGAAGCATTGCATAGAAGACGTCTGGCTAAATTGCTATTAAATCCGCTTAGCATCGTGACCATGCTGCGCAAATTTGTTCAAAACTGCTGCATTGAAGTGAACTCTGCTAAGGTCTTATCACATAGGCTACATTAAAGAGACTGAACTAAGTTAAGTCAGAGCCCGTCTACGGAGAGCCTGACCACTCCGTATTAAGTCCCATTGTACCGAATTTTGGTTGCAGTTCCACCATAGTTCCACTGGGGGCGATCGCCATGAGTGCAGAATGAATGGGAGTCAATGGAGCTAGACAGCTAAATTTGTCTCTTTCACCTGATTGTCGTTGACAAATCTCATATTTGATTGTAGTTTGTATAACTTCAACATGGGTTATAGGTCAAAAGTTGAATGAACGAGTACTTATGTCCTTTTGATTTCTTACAGGTTGTGTCGTTGTTGCCCATAACACGATAGCATTGTGCTAATGAATGACGTCATTGACACGTTTGAAAGGCTTCTTAGAACAATTAAGTGACTTTAAAAAATATAATACTCAACCAAGTGTATTTTCTTTGCCTCCCCTTTCGAATACAATATTCAAATTACTTGAAAAAAAATTATATCCCGAGAAAAGTGGATTTTGAGGGGTACAGCTTCATAGACCTCGTGGACGAGCGCCCTCATGTGGAACTACAGAAGGAACTGCAACCAGTTCAGAAACCGGAAGTTTTCCGAGAGTGGCAGTTCTCCCCTTATTAGACATTCTCTGTTTAAGTCATGAAATCAAGCAGTATCTCAAAGCTAACGTTACAATACTGTTTGGATGTCGAATTTAGCATACTTAGCCTACTTACAGCTGCTTGTCAATTTCGTTGAAGGGCTCATTTTATTGACTCTGACTGAATGTTTGCAAAATCCCGATGTAAATGGAAAAGTGTTTTCCAAAATTCAAAAGTGCTTGTCCCAAGGAGAAGTACGAACCTTTATTTTAACTATGTAGAAAACGTTATGAATTGCATCCACACATTAGCAGCCTTTCAACTGTGTTACAATTGCAAGGGTTCCCTCAAACATCTTAAAGTGACAAGGCACTCAATTAAACCTATACACTACCAAGACGATCTTAATACCCCCCCCCCCCCTTGTCAAAGTCAGCTATCGTCACAAATTGAATCCAATTCTGTGGGAAACACTGCAAATGCATTACCATTGGAAGGAAATATATTCACTGAGAGTGATATTCTCAGAGGCCCAATGGACTGTGCCACTCTCCAAATTTATGGGCCGCAAATCATCCAGTAATCTCCGGTGGTGTTAATTAGCCAACAGTGGCGGGCAGGGCCAGCTCCTTGACTAGCTATAATCACCCTAACCTCGGTGCCCCTGGAGAATTGGGCAAGTGACACAATCCAACACCCCTCAACCCCCCAACCCCCATGACATGAGGAAGAAAGCGAGGGAGAGGGTGAGCCAGCAACAGAGAGAAAGAATGAAGGGGAAAAAACAGATTTCAGAAACAAACAAAGGGAATGGACAGTTGTTTAACAGTTCAGTGCAGTGCATCTAATTTCCCTGTTCATCTTTCCCAACCCGGCGGCACCTCTCTACCGACGACATCTCCATTCTGGAGCGACAAGCCGAGCTGCTCCTGTTGCATTATTGTCAGGTGTGATACGGATCACGACACGCACAACTGCTGCCTCCACACAGCATGGAGGAAGGTCATGTGGGGGTTAATTCATTCGTTTAATGGCGCATTTACACCCTTGTGGTAGAGCTAAGTGAATATTAAACAGGTAGCCACGAGCCGATTTGTGATACGAGGAGGATGAGGAGGCAAGGAGAGGATGAAGGTGGTGGGGGGAGAATGGGGGGTGTGGGAGTGATGCGTCAGGGAGGGGGTTGATGGGTGGAAGGTGGGTCTCTCTACTGCTGTGCCAGTAATTAAAGGTGTAATGTTATACAGAATATCAAATATGCATGAGATTATCGGGGAGGATGGAATTTATACACGGTTCAGTTGAGCAGAGGAAAAGAGAGGAGAGCACAGGACAGAGGAAAACCAGAGAAGAAAAGAAAAGAGAAGAGAATGGAGAGAAAGGAGAGAGGAGAAGAGAACAGAAAGGAGAGAAATAGAAGTGGTATATGAAGAGGAGAAAAGAAGGCTGGGGGAAGAGAGAATAGAAAGAGTGAAGAGAAGCAGAGAGAGAGAGAGAGAATGAGAGAGAGAGAATGAGAGAGAGGAACGATAGTGATACAGAGAAAAAGAGGACAATCAAGAGGGCAGCAGACAGAGGAAACCAAGAGGGATTGACAGACAGGATGAGTGGAAGAGAAAGAGAGAGGGAGACAGACAGACAGATAGACAGAGTGCCTGCCACAGAGGAAGAGACAGTCGTAACACGCTCTCCTATTCACTTTTAAAATCCTCATAATGTAGTCAGTGAATGTGGCAAAGCCTCTGATGAATATATGCATGGCCTGTCACTCACAATGGCTTCCTCCGCTGCTGATGGTTTATAAGACCAGCACAGCAGAGCACATAACGGCACAGTGCAGCACAGCACAGCACAGCACGGGGTCGGAGAACATAGAGGCCCGCAGACTTACCGCACACCGTCTTCTTCATCGCACAGGACATAAAACCAACATGCAGAATTATGATCCAGATTATGTAGGGCCCTTTTAGTTAATGGAAGGGAAAATAGAAAAGAGCCCGCTGCCGTAGTGGGGAAAAGTGCCTTCACGCTTTCCTGCTAATGAATGTGTCCAGGCAAGGGGACGCAGCCAAGCGCTGTTCCGCTGAATGCATGCATTGGTGGCGACAGGCAATTTTCCTGCGAGCGCAAATTAAGAAAGATGTCTCCAGGATTGTGGAGACGATTTTAACTACGGGAGGGGGTAAAAACACAGAGAAACAAGGCTAATTAGCCAGAGGATGGCATAAAGGAAGGAATTTGCGAGAAAAAACACAACAGGCTGAGCTTTTAGTCCATCTTAAGCTTGTTCGAAACAAAAGCATCGGTGGGCAGGACAAACAACGCATTCCAGCTCCGTGCCATCTGCCTAATCGTCACAAATGCACAAAATAATGCCAAATACAATTAAGCAAACAAGCAGGAGAACAAAGATGCTTCTGGCTCGTTATAAATGATTTAAAAAAACATTTCAAAAACACCTTCAAGGAAGGGTGAAGACTGGAAAAGTGCTTTCGCCTGTTGCCTTAAACAGCTTGACGCAAGTTTACACTCCAGAATTAGACCCGAGATTGTTCTTAGATCGGAGCTGTCCTTTAACAAACAGAGCCATTAGGTCTTTTATTATGACACACTAATGCCAATTAACAGCAGGCGTAAAAACCTACGGCTGCCTCGTCTCGACCTCTCTCATCAGCTTGTGCCTCTGAGGGAGATGCACGCAGCCTTGTATAATGGTTCTGGGAAAGTTAATAAAGAGGAGATGGGAAAAAGTAACGGTGGGAAACGGCTCCTAGGGGAATAAAAGATAAACTAAGTCAGTGAGAGGGGAAAAAAGGATAAACAAAATATATTCAAATGGGTGTCTTTAACCTCAAGCACATTAGCCCGAAAAAGTCAATGAGGAAACCAGTAACAATTATGAACTCGAAGTGAGTTAGTATGGCAAGACAGAAATCCACACGGCAGTAAATCAACACAAGCAACTGCAAAAATCCACTTGTGCGAGGTTAAATAACACAAATCCATATCCCAGTTGGTGGTGGTTCCAGTTTTGAGTGACAAAGCAAAAGAACTGCACTTTGTGTTGCCAGTGGTACCCCCCATTTGCGCTCATCATTCAGAGAGTAGACGATCAATAATGAATAACCTGCAGGAGGGCGGTGTTGCGCAACAGCACCTCCAACCTACCCAGGGTGCATTTGGATGGAGGAGCTGGGGTGGAGTCACCGAAAGCCCAGATTCCCTTGGGTCAGCTTAGGCCGTGGCGGAACAAGACTGAGCAAAATAATTACGCTGGAGAGGCATCAGGGGCTGGGTCGTTGGGCCTGTCAAGCAGGGAGATGAGGGCACTCCTCTACAGTCGAGCTTCTAGTGGGGGTAGGAGCAATGTAGGAAGGGATTGAGCCTAGCGTCACCAAGATCAATACTCCTCTGCATGGTGTCACGCACAAACACCTGCTCCTCTTGGGATCACAGAGCCACCGAAAATAACCTTTGGCAAAACCGTCACCGAGCAAAGGAATTCATTTTTAATAGACGGTGAAATTTTTGGCACAGGGTGAAAGCCGTGTTTTATTTCCACACATATTAAAAATGTGCTGTACCTACCTGAGCAGAAGCTGAATCAAACCTGCGACAAGCTCTAAATTCAGACTTACAAACACACATAAGACCACACACACACACACACACACACACACACGTTTAAATGGCAAGACAGGCTTCATGTATCACCACCGGGTGCTGCGTAATATGTCTGCTAGAAATCCAAAAATGTAATGGCCCTAGGCTGTATAATGCAAATTAAATTCCAACGAGGGGTGAATCCATTTTAAAAAAGTAAGCTAATTAAATCTGCTTGTGCATGGTAATCTTAAATTACAAACCACAACCATGAAAAATGGACAGGGGACAAAAAACATGCAAACCCACATAACATACAGACGTGTAATAGGCAGAGTGAAACTAGGAAAGGAAAACGATTAAAAGGAACCCAAGATTCATGAGCAGAAAATAGAGGAAAAAACACTCACAGTCACAACGTTGATTTCTTTTTCAGTCTATATTTTCTATTTGCGGGCTCGGCGGGCTACAATTAAGGGGGCGGTTTACTGTACTCCACCACTGATTTTCTTGGCCATCGATTTCGCTGTTAAGACTAATTTCTTCAGCAGTTTCCACAACTGACTATTTGCTTTTCATTCAATATGAGCCGGAAAGGTTCGAAGGGTTTAACCCCTTGAAGCCGTCTCGAAGGTTTGAACCAATAACATTGTAAGCTGTGTCGCAGGTATGTCTGTGGCAGACTACAGCTGAAATTGAATTATGGGAACCAGGCCAGTATGGAGTCCGTTTAAAGGGGGGTGGGGGATAAGCCATTATCCACAACTTTGAGGGGCGGCCATGAGCGCATACATCAGAGAAGCCACTGACCCTTTTTAAATCTGCCTCACAGAAGAGATGGAGAGAAGCAGAAGCCTTCTGAGGAAGACAAGATGAGGGGAGAGGGCAGTGAGAGAGGAGAGAGAGGGAGTGAGAGAGAGAGAGAGATTGGCAGGATGAAGGTAGTCAGATTATCATGCAATACTCTTCCTTCATCCAGTGTTCCCTCATTCTGTTTATCTAGAGCTTGACAAGATTTAGCTTCACATGCTGCTAGAGGTAAAAAGCGAACCATTTTTGTCAGCCTGCATAAACTAAAACAATTGGTTATGGATGTGGAAGTGTCCCCATGCATGCACTAACATGACAAACATGACGACGCTTCAGTAGTTCACTTCTTAAGTGTGGAGGATTTGTCATTCTGGCCATAACATTTAACAGTGCGTACAAAACCTGCATAAAATAAAACATCTGTCCATTATAGAGACTGTGCTCCATGAAATAATTCAACGTTCAAATCTCCAGATTATATTCAAGATCTGCTCATTCTGAGGGGACCTAGCTGTAGTGTCCCCTCAGAAGTCTGTAGTGCAGAAAATAACCTACTTCACTTCCGCGCATGCAAATAGCCACATTTCAGCTTTTCAGCAGTTCAATGTGAAAACTAAAAAGCTTTAGCCCGACAGGACTGGAGCCTGGAGCGTCCGTGAAGAGTCGGCTAACGATAAGGAAGGTGTGAGTGGAAAAGCCAGGCCTGAGGTGATAAACCCACACTGCTCAAACCGTCTGCCGGTGGTGAGTTGGCCTCTCCTGTGCAGCCCGTGCACACTCAAATCAACTGTTTGCTTGCAGCTCACGGCTAGGAGCAGAGACACAGAGGTCTGAGGGAGAGAGGGAGAGAGAAAGAGGCCTTCAGGTGATAATTTGATATTTCTTTAAAACCCGTCTCTAGACTACTCCAATTTGCTCAAGTTTAACTTGAGGAGAGGAAATCTTTCCACAGCAAACAAGTCTCCTGCAGAGGACACACATGAGTTCAGAATACTTCAAATAGGTAGGCGCATCTGTTCTTGCAAAAAAAAAAAGTGTAATCTTGCCAGAGAGATGAATTTCTGGAAATATACTGCCAACAAATTGAGAGTGACATTCTAAATACTGCATGAGAACAAACAAAAGTAAACAAGGCTAAACCATTCTGTGTTGTTTTTACTCTGCGTTTCGTCTTAGATCTCCATCAGATGCATCATTTGAAATGTGGTGCAATTTCTCATGTTGTTGAGGTATTATTAA
>NC_063205.1:18442950-18492950 GCF_017589495.1 Alosa alosa
ATCATTTATTGATGTTGATCCACATTCGATTTCAATTGCTGGTGTGTGTGTTTTTTTTTTCCTTTTTCCGAGCACAAAGGATCTTAAAGAAATCAATTACTCCTCCAGTGTCTGGTCTGCGGTTTAATTACGCCGAAAGACAGCTTCGTATTTCGGCGCTAGGCTCCAAGAGGTCAGCTTTTGCTCCCCGAGACACAGAATTGATGGTAATTGACTTTAAATTAACTAATAAACGGATTCTGACATCGGGGGGAGATAAAAAAAAAGGCATTCATCTTGTGAGTCCTTGGAAGTATGGGTGCTCGTTATGGACAAAAATCTCAAGGCTCTCACAAGGCCTATGCTGCAAAAGTGACAGTATTACAACTTTGTTTTTGTTTTTTCAAAATTGCAAAAATAGAATGGATGGAACAGACTGTCTTAAACCAACAGGAATGGGAACAACCAAATGGAACAGGAAATGTAAACACAAAACTTTGTGTTTGTGTATCAGTTCCTGAGGTGCATTCAAATTTTGCAAACAGTGACGAACGTTTTCTTTGAACAGTTAAATTCGAACGATTTGGTGTTTGCATTCAATTGTAACGTAACTGCATTGTTACCTTCATCAAGCTCACGTCCAGTTCCACTATATGTTCGCGGAGAACTACCTCCGCAGACTGTTTGCGATTGTTCGCAAACATTCGCAGAGACTCCAGGCAAACAGAAAACTGTTCGCAAACATTCACAAACATTAGCCTATGTTTGCGAATTTGAACGCACCTCTGATGTTTGTTGTTTACGATTACTTCTATTGAGTTTATTTATGTGTTGCTACTTATGTTAAGAAAGTAACCCTGCGACTCAACACTATTTTTTTTCATTTACCAGGCATACCGGTATACTGTATGCTATATGAGCATTGTTCAGTAGTACTGTACATCAAGCAGTGGCGACTGTGTTGAGCTATGCCTTAAGCTCTGTGAGGAGGGTCTACCCTCCTCGTAGTATTCTCCCCAGGGGCAATGGTAGAGCCTCTAACCAGACAACAAAGGCCTCCACACAGACTGCATGCATCCCAGCCTATTAATGCTGACAGGGCAGGGTATTATACAGGGGAATGATTGCCAGCTTGACAACAATTGATCTGATCATGGGTCATGGGTCCAACCAGTGGAGGAGGAGGCCATGGTGAGGGGAGAGACGGTGGGGGCCTCACATTGCGTCACCAAGGTGCCCTTTAGCTAAGTGGGTGTGAGCAACGTGTTGCCACCGAAACCGCTGTGTGATGCTCCTGTCCAATTCTATTTAGCCTGGGCTTCGCTGGGATGTGTGTGTGTGTAAGTGTGTGTGTTCCTCTTGTGTGTGTGTGTGTGTGTAGGGGGCCTCTGCTTCAGCCCATCCAAACCTCAAACCTCAGAAGACTCTCCCTGAGCAGTTTCTGGTGGTTGGAGAACCTTCACAAGTAAGTGAATGCCACATGCCAATGTTACAGGAAGTACCACCCCAATCTTTCCGAGTAGTCTTAGTGTAATGGATGTTTAGGCCTGCTGTTTTAGCCTTAATTACTATGTAATAACACAACTATTAATCCCTAATTACCAGTCACAGTATAATTGATTTATTCCCAAAGGGATTTAAGGTGAGGCCCACGATTTTGGTGATCTTTGTTGATATTTGAGCTTGGTCTGACATACTGTTTGTTTCCAATTACAGAATCAGGGCTGCTTTTTACAAAAGTGCACACACACTCAACTGAAAGTTAGATGAACAGCAATTTGACTTTGAAGTCCCAGATGTGAATTGAAGTCATACATTAGGGTCAATTATTTCAAAAGGTAAATACACTTGAATATTTACCTACTTTGCTTTCAACATAAAGATAATGTAGACAGACTAAAATAGCATCAGCCTACAGGTATTGCCATGTTAAAGGTCAGGCAGCAAATGAAGCATACAGTATAGGGAACATAAAGCTTCCTGCACAAACTGTCATGCCTCACTCATCTCTCTCTCCCTCTCTCTCTCTCTCTCTCTGTCTCTCTCCTTCTCTCTCTCTCTCTCTCTCTCTCTCTCTCTCTCTCTCTCTCTCTCTCTCTCTCTCTCTCCATCATTGTCCTGCCATCTACATTTAAATCAGCCTGACATCTTGCCCAAACGAAATCTGACTGCTGGAGGAATAAGCTCTAGTTCACTCTGAAGGTTGTTTTTTTAGGTTTAACCCCCCCCCCGACACTCAGAAGTAAAAGACGTACTTTACAATGGCCAAGGCTGGATGGCGTATGTCTTCCAGCTGTGCAGGGGTGCTAAGTACTACCTCCGATCACTCAACACACTCAAAATAAGGCCTGGGCGGTGTGCTGCGATCTCCTACACACACACACACACACACACACACACACACATCTCCACGGCTCCACAGCTCATCAAAGAGGGAATATCAAACCAGCAGGCAGAGAGGCGGAAGAGACTGCCTGTGCAATGACACCCAGCGAGAACTAAAGGGGACCTATGTGACTTTTGTTATTAAAAGTACAACAGCCTCAAGTCCTTATGCAGTTATGTAATTTTAAAGTTAGGATTTTTAAAAGATTTTTGAGGAAGTGTGATTTGTTTCTGTTTCCTTGTTTGCAGTGCCCCCAGAATTATTGGCACCTCTGCTAAAGTTGACTAAAAGAGGAATATAAAATCATCTTTTGGAAATTAGCTGGTTTGATGCTCATTGAGCTTAATGCAAATCAAACCAGCTAATAGGCTAACTGAAATAAAACCATGCTAATCTCTAGGTATGGTGAAGGGTATGGGATGATGTGGGGCTATTTTAATTCCAAAGGCCAAGGATACTTTATCAGGATGCATAGTATCCTGGATCCATGAAATAACTGGCCTTTTAAAAATAAAAAATCTGCCTGCCTCTATTGGAATTTAACATAGCGGTGCCAATACTTATGACCCCTGTATTTTAAGGAAGAACATTCATTTATTTATGATACATTATTCATTCACAAAGAAAATTGGTGTCCTTAAAGGTTGGATATTTCCTCTTTTTTTTTTACTTAAGGCATTAAGATCAATTTCCAAAAGATGATTTTATATTCCTCATTTTAGTCAACTTTAGCAGAGGTGCCAATAATTCTGGGGGCAACTGTATTTTGTAACAGTGGCTTTCTAGGGGAAAATCCAATATCTTATTTTATATAACCCCCTCCACCTCCACCAATGAAGCCGTGTTGTCTTTAAATGTCACTGTTGTCATTCTGCTTTCCGACACGCTACATCCAAACAAAGTTCACAGTGCCAGACAAAGAGCAGCACACTAACTGAGCTTCACACCAACACTCCATCAAAAAAAACAATTTGATTAGTTCCTGTATTGTATCAAGAGTTCCAGCGATTTCATATGGTTGTGGTGCTTCTTGTGATGAGCATGGAAGATCCTGCTCTCAATGCAACCGTCTAACACTAGGCAGAGCAGGAGTGAATGAGGCAGGTAAAATAAAGCACAATCAATCAGAGATGCTAGCACTCGAGAGGAAGCGACCGCAGGAATTTTCACTCAAATAAAACAGGAGGAGGGAGAGAAAGAGACAGAGAGAGAAAGAGACAGAGAGAAAGAGAGAGAGAGAGACAGAGAGAGAGAGAGAGAGAGACCAGCACTATATTTCCTCTAGCGTCATTGCGGCAAGTGTAATTTATAGCCGATTAACTGCGTTGTGCAATCATGAAACCCAAGGTCGAGGCTGGCGTTTGGTGGTGATGGGAATTAGAATGGGAGGACTGGGGCGAAGAAAGACAGAAAGGGAGAGAAGGGGGGAGAGAGAGAGAGGGGAAAGAGAAATGTGCACTGCGGTGTGTGTGTGTGTGTGTGTGTGTGTGTGTGTGCGTGTGTGTGTGTGAATTGTAAAACACAATAGGGAGCCAGAGAAAGAGAGGCCAAGAAGGAGAAAAAAGAAAAGAAAAAAAGAAAGATAAAAAAACACAGCTAAGGTGGTCTCTCCTCCTCCAGTCTTAATGTCTCTCTCTTGGGTAATGCACGGTGACGAAGTGAGCGTGTGCGGTAAACTCTGCACTAATTCCCAACACCTCTTTACTCCCCCAACACACACACACACACACACACACACACACAACAAGCACACACACACATACACACACACACACACACACACACACACACACACACACACACACACACACACACACACACACACACACACACACACACACACACACACACACACACACACACCACATACACACACACAAACATACACAATTCATTGAGTAGTCGTGTGATCCTTCACCACTTGCCTGTGTTAGTATAGTGTGCTATCACCCCACGGACTGCATTTTGCTGCAAAAAAAGTCTCCAATTGTTATCTATCTATCCATTTTGTTAAGCAGTTTTCAAAGTGAGTGGTGAAAAAACCACAAAGCCACACTAGGGCTTTAAGCAGAAGATGAAACTCAGCATCACTCAGCATTGCGCAACCGCTATCAAATGTGGTAGCGAAAACGGATTCCATACGTGTGTCAATTGGCATTTTCTTTGCTAAATGGGAATGAGAGAATCCACTGCACAAATATGTTCAAATGCCTACAGTCAACCTGAAAAACACAACCTCACTGACCAATCAAACAGAAATCAATAGAAGCTTAGCGCTACCGACTGCTTGCAAATGGAGTCAGTTGTCCTTTTCTAATTGAAAAGTTGAAGGAAAAGATGGAGCCACACAAGGCTTTGCAGGGCACTTGGCATTGGACTGGATAACTGATACAAACAGGCGAATCTCACTAAGATTGATAACCAACAGACGAATGTCTCCTCAATCTAGTTTCTAGGAAAGTCTATGAGTCCTTAGGTTGACACATTAATAAGAAGCCATAAACATTATTGGAAATCTGTAATGCTTATAATTGTGACAGTTAATGACAATGTTATCACTAACACTTAAGCACTAAATGAGATTTTGAAGGCTTTTGAAGCAGTCATCTCAAATGATTGTCTCAATGAACCACTGTCTCTCATTCCAACATCAATAGGGAATATACAGATTTATACTTTACATAGCAATGCATTAAAGTCCAACCAGACAGACTGAGTCCCTCCAAGATGAGAGTACTGACTTTCACTTATGTGTCTCCAGTGATCTAAAGGTCACAATCCCTGTCTGACCTTGCAGTAACCAGACCAGCAGATAGATGTGGTTTTACGAAGGTCAGTGAGGATGACTCGGCTTGCAGAAGTGTGACAAAGAAGCCACTCTCTATTTGCCCCTCTACTCCATCCTCTGACCTCACTTGTCAAGGGGTTCCTGTGAAGCAATCACGTCCCCAATTGTGAGTGTGTGAATGTGAATATGTGTATGTGAGTGGTGAGTGTGAAAGCTACTTCTGAAATACTGAGAGATGACTGGCTGAGATAGACATAAAGAGAGAGAGAGGCAGTCATTCACTTCCATTCATCTCCTTTTAAAAATTGAATGTATGTGTGTGTGTGTGTGTGTGTGTGTGTGTGTGTGTGTGTGTGTGTGTCAGAAAGAGAAAAAGATTGAGTTACTGAGTGTGATTGTTTAAAAATGTATGAAAATAGAAGAAGCTCAAATATGACCATGACTAGCAATTTGTGTGTGTGTGTCAGGGTTGTGCACAATTCAAATTGCAATTCTGCTTCCTGTTTGCTACCTCAATTGAAATGCAAGTGAAATTCAAGAATTGAATTGAATTTAAGAAACCAGTTTCAATTCAATTCTGGATTTTGCACAAGCCTGGTGTGTGTGTGTAGTATCGTGTGTGTGTGTGTGTGTGTGTGTGTGTGTGTGTGTGTGTGTGTGTGTGTGTGTGTGTGTATGTGTGTTTGTGTGTGTAGTATTACGTGTGTGTGTGTGTGTGTATGTGTGTGTAGTATGTGTGTGTGTGTGTGTGTGTGTTTGTGTGTGTGTGTAGTATGCGTGTGTGTGTGTGTGTATGTGTGTGTAGTATGTGTGTGTGTGTGTGTGTGTGTGTGTGTGTGTGTGTGTGTGTGTGTGTGTCTATGTCTGTGCACCCCTGTGCGCATACATGTGAGGAAAGTCTATTCAGTCATCTTCACTGCAGTGAAACAAAAATGGGAGTGCTGTCCTTGTATAAGCAACCTTGCCGATTTCACAGCAAAGCAATCACAAGGGACAATCTTTTTTTGCCCTTGCTTTTTAAAACCTCGCTTTAAAAAAAAAAAAAAAATCTCGTATCCTCTTGGCACATTGCCAAAAGATAAGCCGCGGTGTGATAAATTGTGAAACCCCATACGGCAAAGATGAACATTTCCCAAAGCTACTTAACCTGCATGAGGTAGCCGCTTATAGAGTAAATATAAAAAGCGTACAATGCTTTATCAAGTGTCAAACCTACAGTAGGCGCAAGTGACTAAATGCAATGCTACCATGTTTTTTTCCTTCACTGTATGATTAGTCTCCTAAATGAACTATGGCATGAGAAAGCACGAATCTAAATGACCGCGATTAATCAGAAGTTCGCTGGTGAACAGCCAACACCAACTTTAACTGTGCTGCATGTTGGCGTGTACTATTTATGCAATACATTCCACTTGCATTTAATTAATCTGGCGCTCCACTAAAACCAACGCTGAGTCAAGTGACTTGGTGCGCCTGAGTTCGTTATGAAAACAGTCGGTCAAGTGCAGATCGCACACATCCATTTGCAAACACTGACATTTGAAGTGACAAAAGCCTAATTTGCAGACTCGTCGAGAGCTGTATTTCAGACTTCGACATTAAAATATGTGCAAAAAGCAAGATGGGGGGGTTCATCACAGAGCTATAGCAAGCTTCCTTTAATTGCCTACGCTGACAGAAGCTGGGCGCAGGCTTTGCATGGAAGTGTTTTAATGTGTAAATAAGTCTCGGGTTTCCCCTGTACTGTTTGGCATTGGCCCTCATTTTTGTGTGCTCTTGCTCTCGCTCGGGAATCGAGGGAGAAAAATGTCACCCACCGACTGGCCGGCTGGCTGACTGGCTCGCTAGCCGGCGGCACAAAGTGACAGCACAGTTTTAACTCCAGCCAGTGAGGAGGAAGAGAGATAGAGAGGAGACGATGGAGAGGAAAATGGACAGACAAAGAAGAGAAGAGAGAGAATGAGAGAAAGTGTGAGAAAGGGAGAGAGAGAGAGTGAGAGAAAGAGAAAGAGAGAGAAACAGAGAGAAAACAGAGAGAGCAAGAGAGAAAGAGAGAGTGAGAAAAAGAGATTGAGAGTGAAAGAAAGAGAAAGAGAGAGAGCGAGAGAGAAAGAGAAAGAGAGAGAGAGAAAGAGAGAGAGAGAGAGAGAGGGGGGAAGGGGGAGGAAGAGGGGGACGGATGAATTGCTGCAGCTTGTGTGTGTCCGGCTGAGCCAGAGACGGGCCAGTTTGGAGAAGAGCCAAGAAGAACGTGGCGTTAATGAGAGAGTTCCATCTCCGTCGGCCCGCTCCAACACCAGCAACTGCAGCCAACGTCCGAGTGGACATGGGTAGGAGGGGGAGTAGGTGGGGGTGGGGACGGCGGATAACAGGACAGGTCAGCAGCACAGCCCATTTTATTACCAAAATCATGCAAAATGGAGATACCTGCTGGCTTTTGTGCAACTCTGTGAACATGGCAGCTTTTAAAAGCCATGTTTAGAAGACAAAAGTGGTGAAAATATACAGAAAGTGGTAAACATGAAAAAAGGAAAACAAAACTGTCACCACCTGCAAAAAGGAACTGGATTGCAGGGTAATGTGAGGAAGGGAAAGGAGTGGCAGACATGGTAAGAATGGCTATCATTTCACAGACATGCCGTATGGGCATGTTATATTTGTTTGATGACACCAGCACATTGCAAATGTGCGTGTGTGCGTGTCGTGTGTGTGTGTGTGTGTGTGTGTGTGTGTGTGTGTGTGTGTGTGTGTGTCTACACTGTGTATTTATGTGTGTCTATTGTGTAATGGCCGCTTTCTACAGCCATACAGCCAGGATGCAGAGTTCACGCTTGATGGACCAGGAAAGAGAGACAAATACACACACACACACACACACACACACACACACACACACACACACACACAAACTGAGGGATGGCTCTAACAAGAAGCCAGACACAGTCTGATAGGCACAAGCACACCAGACACTGGTTGCCCAGGGTAACAGGAGTGAAGAGATGGAGGGAGAGAGAGGGATTTGGGGAGGAGGGGAGCCAGGGAGGATGGAAGGGAGAGGAGTGCTGATAGAGGAAGAGAGGGAGAGAGAGACCAGGACATGAAGACACACTGGCTCATCATGACACCGAAGGGCATTTCACAAAAATGGTAGAATCACTCTGGGGACACAAAGTGTGGAGAGTGGGATGCTTTGCCTGCAAAGGCGTCCGGGCTGCCCAGGGGATCAGTCCTTGGGGACAGTGGGCTGTCTCTATACACCTGCGAGCCGCTGGAGGTCGGGCTGAGCATGCCGGCATGGTGGTGGCCCCCAGCCCGGTAGGGCGACTTGGGCCCCGGTTCGCCGCTCGCCAGCCTCTGCCTCTGGTAACCAGCATACAGCTCCTGCTGCTGCTGCTGCTGGTGTTGGAGTTTGCAATGGCGCCTACAGGACAAGCCTTGCTCTTAGACTGCTGTCTGTGCCCCTTTTTGCTCTTGCATGCACTGAATCTGCCTATGAAAGTTGGCAGTGACCTAGACGCAGAGTTAAATCCCACTGGCAATCAAATTTTGTAGCAGAAAAATGAGGGAATTGGGAAGGCTGAAAAGAAATAAAATGAAAAAGTAAAACTGGGAACATTTTGCCCTACATGTGCCTTCTGTGTCTTTTTACCAAATTGCAGCGATTCCACCTAGAGTAGTTTGTGACATTTTACAGCACAGACCTGCATCACGCCAAAACTGCACACTCCTAGTCTACAGGGGATTTGAGGACGAGCCTTGGCTGCTTTGAGTTCTACAGTATAAGGACTCAAATCGGATATCCTCTGTCCAACTCCCAAGTTTCATAAGGAATTTGGAAAGGTCAAACGCAGATGGTTGTATTCCTGTACACAGAGACACTGTAAAAAGTGCTGGGATTCATAATGCCGATGTTGAGGAACTCCATCTCTGGGTCAAACTCATGAGCAGAGCAGACAAGATGGTCAATGGTGATAAGAGGAGTTGGCAGTGGATGTGCAGGGAAAGTAAAGCTATAAACTACACAATGAGGTATACTGACAAACAAACACTTGATCGAACAAGCATCTGGACCTGTAATTGAATCTAAAAAAGGTGCTTGGTATAAGGAAAGAAACGTTTTTATTTTAACTGTGTGCGCTCAACCCGACCCTGAGCAGGTCAATTGCTTCCCCTCTCCACACCACATGGGTCCCATTGTCCATTGTTCATTCAACTTCCATCCGGGATTGGTTGTAAATACAACACGAAGTATACAGCCAAGGTGCAATTGAGCGAGCCTGAGGTCTCTCTTTTCCCCCCCACTCCCCGTGCCTGTGGTAGCTCTGTGTCTGAAACCCTAGACTGAACAAGGCGGACGGACACAAAACACCTTGGGGTAGGACAAGCAAGACAAAAAATGGAGAGAAATAAAAAGAGAGAAAGAGACAGACACAGAGAGAGAAAGAAAGAAAGAGAGAGAGAGAGAGAGAGAAATAGACTCCCCTGAGGTCGAGGGGGGTCAGACAACACAGTCTCCCTGCAGAGAGGCAGTAACCTGACCGCCCCATCCGCAATGTGCTTGGGGGTCAAGTCTCGCTGTCTGCTTGACGCCCACGCTTGTCGGTTTGACCCCCGACCCTTGATTTCCAATTAAATCACCAAGCTGCAGTCAGTCCCTGTTCCCCAGACTCCCCTTTTGCTCCTGCACCTCCAGACACCAGCAGATCAGAAGATAGGGAATATTCTGCAGGCACGCTTTTTACAGAAAGATTATCACTACCTCCACCTCTCTGCTGGACCGGAGCTCTAGCAATCAGCATTCAAGCCACATCCGAGCTGGATCTAGCCTCAAGATATGAGGACGACGTTGGCTGGTGTGAGGAGAAGTGAAGCTCGTTGGTATGGGGATCGGTGGATGCCCAGCCTCCATCAGGCACATCGGTAAGGAGCGCAGAGCAGAGAGAAACTCCGTTAGAATACCAGAGGAATTCCACACATGAAATGACCATGAATGGGAGAGGTTTGCCCTCTGGGGCTGTGCCCGACTAAGGGTTACAGTATATCAGCCAACTACGAGACCAGATTTCCAGACCACTGAGGGGACTAACCTAAAGAGACATCTGATTGATGTTTAAAACATGAGCTGCATAAACTTACAACTTTAAATGAGAAACAAATAGCTTTAAGCAATTTAACGTCTGGCATTCTTAATCCAGTAAGTAATAATCCAGTAATAATACACTAGTAACTGACGGCACAACATAGAGGACAGTCCTCCTCTCCTCCAGCACACTTCCTCAAGTACACTTCTGTGTACAGACTGCATGGGGATGACACACACGATATGTTCAGGCCTGATGGCTAAATACCAGAGACATGAGTCTGACAGGAGTGCTGTGGCCCTCGGTGGTCTGGGGGCCAAGGCCAGCATCCAGCGTCGCGCGCACAGCCATCGACAGTCTGTCAGCATCTGTATTCACGAGACCCGTCGCTTTATAGTGTTTCGCCTCGACTCAAATGTCGGACGGCTTCATGCATATTACATGTGTTCACATCCCATGCTAGTGAAGCCAGAAATAAAATCAGACACGCAACGGTTGTTTTTCTTCCTGCACAATAGACAGTCCCAATGCTGGCCACCCCCGATACATGAAAACCTTGATGAATAAATATTTGCACCTTGTCCGTCAACCGAGCAAGGTTCGCTGCCTCGCTTGCCTGAATCTGACAGACGGGGTGGGGCATCTCTATCGCCACACTGTGCCATCACATCCAACAAAAGACCACCGATTCTTTATTTAGTCAACAGTGTGATGAAAAGAAAAGCAAGAGAAGCAGGGACGGCTTTATCACTGCATATCTTTCCTGACAGAAAGAATCATTGCATGAGAAATGTCCCTTGATACGAAATGGTAATATGACAGCCGGGTAGACAAACTGCTTTTTATGTCAATATGGTGCTAGCGGGAGATAGGGCATTTATGAGGTGAATTTATGCTTGCGTTAGTATTCAATGATGGCACACAACGATCTCCCTGTTTCATAGTCTGAAGTGAAATTGCATTTTTTTTGTTAGCTTCTCTTTTGAAAGCCTTATCGTAATAGCAAGCAACAGCTGGCCAATAAGGCGAAAGAAAAAAGGTGTTGTCACTATAAAAGAAGGCTGTTGTGTGCGAATCTAGGGCAGTAAATGCAAGCACCTTGTGACTTCAGAGCACCCCTGTATTGCCATCTTGGCACAAAAGGTCCACAGGTTTTTGTTTCTGCCCTGCCAGATTTCTATGTCCTGTAAACAACAGGCTTAAATGGCAGGAACTATTAAAAAGTGGGTTTCCTACCATGGGCTTTTGTTCGGCACGTACAAGGCTCAGGAACAGGGAGTGACTCCCAAAATGTTCTCACAAGAGCCGGGTTTTAAAATAAGAAAGGGGCAACAATCCACTCCGGTGGCAACAAAGGGAGGCTGGAGGCCTCCGTGCACACCAGATATGAGGCAAGAAGGTGAAAAAGAGAGGGAGCAGGAGGGAGGGAAAGAGAGGCAAAGCGAGAGGAGGAGTGTGTGAGGGTTGTGGCGGTGGGGGGGGGGGGGGTAAGGGAGGAGAGGGGTTACCTCACTGAGGTTTAGATTTGGCCTGAAATAACAGAGTATGTGCAGCACTGCGGGAGCCTGCTGACAGTTTCACTCGCCCCTCCCACCACGTAGTAATTTCGCTGAGGTCTTGAATCGCCTCCCGCTCGGGAGGGGGAGAATTTCACACAAGGCCAAAAAACGAAATCAAATCAAATAAAAATAAAGCAAAATAAAATGAAAGCAGTACACTTTTTTTTTTTTATTTGGAAGCACTGTGGAAAAAGTGTGCAGAAGAGCTAAACCCCTTGGGTTTGGGTCTGGAGAAGCCACCAGTCAGACATCAGAGCTTGGGACAGAGACGAGGGCACGCCAGCAGTGAGGTCAGAAATTCCACCGCGTTGGCGCTGGAAACGATCAATTAAAAGGCAAATCCCCCCTCGTCACATTTCTCCTCTGACCACACCAGTCAGGAGAAATTAAACACGAGGTGCGGAGAGATCTCTCTATTTTGGACGCTGCGTCGCACCGTTGCCTCCTCGTGTTGAAAATGGTGTGGAAAGCGAGGCCTGGTTTGGGTGTGCCGCCTCATTAAAAACAACTACAGTTTGCAAGTGAGTCGTAGTTCGCACATATTAACTTGCTACAGGACAACCTGTTGTCATTATTTTCATAACTTCATCTAACTCCTTGTAAGTAGTTTTTAATCATGATGAAAGGCTACAGGGCTTATCTTGGTCTGTCTGAAGACACATCAAAATAGGAACAAAGACTGAGAGAAACCATTAAGTTTCACAGACACAAGCCACTGTGCCAGTGAATGATCATCAGCATTTGGGCCTTTGAGCAGTCACTTCCCTAAATTATGCTGAAAACAAACATGACCTACAAAATAAGAACGAAAGAAAAGCGAGAGAGAGAGAGAGAGAGAGAGAAAGAAAGAGAGAGAGAGAAGGAGAGAGGGAAAGAGAGAGATGGAGCCCCTGAAACATGGCAGGTACAGTGCATGATGAATGACTGTGCTTTGAGGAGACTGGGCACAGCTCTGAGGCCATCTTCAACAGGAAGCGTTAAAAAAAAAAAGCCACAAACAAGCAATGACAGGACGAACGGGCATGATGAATGGACGAAGCACTGGGCAGGAGCCCAACGAGACACAGCCGACAGTGGGGCGGGGCAGGGCCCGTGTCTGCGTGTCTGCATTTGAACGATCTTAAAGTGCACTTCTCCAGCGATTGTGCTCACATATATACGAAGAAATGACAAGGAGGACAAGGATAACCACCCTGACCGCATGCGTGCCATTCACCAGTCGAGAGGGGAAAAATAAGCAAGCGAAAATAAGAGCGAGAGCTCCGCTGCAGCTCCTCATCCCTGTCTCAAATGGTGAGACGGACGCCACTGATTCGATGCCACATGTTCCCCTTTTCCATCCTTCTTCTTTATGTCTTTGAGCATCGCCTGTGAGCCGTATGAAAACCAAAGAGCTTGACGCGGCGGCAAGCAAACAAGCAGTGGGAGAATTCCTGTTGACTAATTAGGCCCCGAGCCTCCAGTCAGATGTTTGGCATTTCCTGTGTCCAGTTGGATTAGAGGTAGCAGGGCTGACAGTCCAGTGGGGCAGCTTTGAATTTATTTCACTGGAGCGGACCCATAGTCCTCCGTGCCCAGATACAGTGGGCCAGCCTGTAATGGCACTCTGTCCAGTACTAGAGGTTGGAGGGGGATTGGGGGGCGGGGGGGCGGGGGGGTTCCAATTAACCAACAACAATTGAGCGTTTAATCTCAAATGCCTCCATTGCCAGGCTGTTCAATACATTCCCTATACTGTATTTCATCCACATTACAGCTGCGAAACGGCCATTCTGCATGGAGACAATGCTGGAGTAAGTATGACATTAAACAGATCTCTGGGTCATCAACTGAGACTGCTGTGATATTTAAACCCCCAAGCATACAATAAAGATAAATGTTCTCAATCATTTTATACATAATCAAATCTTCTTCTTACTTTACTTTATCTTGCTGTCACTGTCCAGAATTTGCTAACTCAATCTGCCTATACCAATATGCCTGGAGTGGTCAAGGAACTCTGTCGACAATATCTCTCTGTTGGTCAATCAGTCTTAAAGTCTTGCAATTCAGTGTGAAATCTTCATAATGACCAACTGTCTGCTTCCTTGTACTGAACAGTTCACAGAAGACTATAAAATAATCATGAGCGCATTGGGGAGCTGGCGGTTGCCATGGAGATGTCGTGGAGGAGTCAACTGACCTGGCTGGAGTGTGGAGTGTGGCGAAAAACAATGACACAGGAAAGACATAAGGGCTTACAAACAACCAGGCCTGTGAGAGGGCACAACACAGCCTGTCTGACAGCAGCCACTTCCTGAGTGTGCGTCTCTCCCTGTCTAGCATTATCTCTGCCATGCAGTATATCAATTCTCTCTAATACACACACACACACACACACACACACACACACACACACACACACACACACACACACACACACACATACACATACACACACACACACACACACACACACACACACACACACACACACACACACACACACACAGGAAATGCTGCAGCCAGTGTTCTTCCTTGATTTCATTTAGGCATCTCCAGTTAACCCTCTCTAACAGTAAATGTCCAATCACTCTGTGCCCTGGAGCACACAGGTCATTATTCTCAGTCCATCACCCCGGGGTGAAATAGCCCGTCTTTTCTTTTTTTTCTCTTTCAGTATACTTTTGTCTGTAAAACCACAAGCTGCTGTTTAGTCATTCCTCTTTAATTGCTAAAAGTGACTTAATGGCTACAGGATTTAATGGTGGTGACTGCGGTCAAAAATGACCAATTCAGCCTTTAAAGTGATATGACAGGCTCACAAATTCAGCCTTTTTACAGTGATATGGGGGACAAAGCCTTAAAGAGACACGCAAGCAGAACTCTACACGGACGGACAGGCAGCAATTAATGTGTCAGAAATAACCAAGGACAAAGTTTCCCAGGAAGAAAAACTGAGGACAAGCAGAAAGTCAGACACATTTCCATCATGGTGTCTAGACACCCACACAATCGCCATTAGAGTCATGATGATAGATACACGCTGAAAAACATCAGAGAGAAGAAAAACATGACTTTGTTCATTCTCTGCACGCTCATGAGGGCGATATAACAAGTGAGAGAGGGGGGTTAGGGGATTTATTGCAGATCGATGCGTGTAAGCCCTGTTACAAATAAGTTTACATCGCCAACTCATGCAATATGGAGAGGGCAATCATCTCGGAAACGTGCCCTCTCTGCACTTGCTCCCTCCTCAACGTAAAAAAGAGAGAAATGTGTCCCATTGCAGAAAGAGAAAGTGAGTGAGTGAATGAGTGACAGACAACGAAAGAGGGAAAGAGAGAGAGAGAGAGAGAGACAGAGGGAGAGTGAGAAAGAAAGAGAGAGTGGGAAGGAGGGAGCGAGAGACAGAGGGAGAGTGAAAAAGAGAGTGAGAGACAGAGAGAGAAAGAGGGAATATTCTAGAAAGTGCAGTGGCCAGCAGGCAGAGGGCATGGAACAGATTAAATCTGTGAGCATGACAGAGTCGTTGGAGTTTATGAGGCGCTGGACTCTGACGGGAGAGAGAAGTTGTCTCCAGAGTGGAGCTCCGCTCAGCTCACTCCCCGAACCCAACCAATTTCATGGTCGTGAATGGACCTTAAAGGACACCAATTCTATGCTCCCGTAGAAAGACAGAGACACATGATAACGTATCAGAAAAGGGTAAAAAAGGAGAACAAAATACAACAATCAGCATAATTCTATACAACTTTATGATTTTATCAATGAGTTCATATGTGACATTGCGCCTGACTTGCATAAAGAAATACATTAGTCCCACAGTGCTGTATTGTTACAGTAACAGTACTGTAAAATGCAGAAATTCCACTGTAAATATCTAAAGACAACATGTGAGGAGAGCAGTAGGCCACAGCTCCTCGTGACTGGTGAAGTGAAGCCAGGACAACCCATAAAGCACTGGGGCCACGGATCACAACAGATTACTCCTCCTCCTCCTCATCCTCCTCCTCTTCCTCGTCCTCGACACACAGCGTGCGAGGAGGATCCCCATCGGTGCACTCCACAACTCCAGGCGGCTCCTAATGCAGCCCTCCTACTCCCTTTGCTGTAATCCACCAGCCCACTCCCACCAGTGGACAGCCATGCTGCTTCAAGATAACTTCCTGGGGTTGTGTGTCTGTGTGTGTGTGTGTGTGTGTGTGTGTGTGTGTGTGTGTGTGTGTGTGTGTGTGGTTGTGTGGTTGGGGAATGGGTGGGAGTAGGAGTGGGGGTGATTCCATTAGAGCTGCTGCTTCTTATCAGACCTCGACCGAGGGATGACACCCCTCGCCACGACAGCCCATAATAACCCCCTCAGCGGGGACTGTCAGCGGTTTCCTTTGTGGCTCCCGCTGCTGACGACAGGCAAATTCCTCCCCTCTGCTCTTCCTCCCCTCTCTCCCTCACTCCTCTCTTCTCTTCTCTTCTCTTCTCTTCTCTTCTCTTCTCCCTGCACCCTTTGAAAGCCACGCCGGGGTGGTAAGAGGATGATTGAGCTCTTTAGGTGAGAGTTGAGATCTTGGACCAGAGAGATGCTGTGCTGCACACCCAACGCTTTGATTCTGTACGTGTGTGGAATGTATGTGGGATGTGTGTGTGTGTGTGTGTGTGTGTGTGTGTGTGTGTGTGTGTGTGTGTGTGTGTGTGTGTGTGTGTGTGTGTGTGTGTGTGAAGACAGAGCACATACCAATGCAACTGGCTGGGCATGAGTTCATTTGGATGTTGAGGACACCAAACCACTATAGAGCCACCTGAACCAGCCTCTCAACCCTTCGCCCCCGACAAACCAAAGCAGACACACTGAAGCCCTTTGTGAACCCAAGGCTTGTGGTAATGGTCTCCCAGCGGGTCATGTCACACTGGCCAGTGGTCCTGACCCGCTTCAAAGCCCAATGGGATTTCAAACAGCTCCCCACTAAACACCTGTGGAAAAAAATAGAGAAAGAACTAGCTAAAAAGAGAAAGAAAAATGTCACACCTGTGACATCCAGGGCCAGATGGGATGAGAGAGAGAGAGAGAGAGACAGAGAGAGAGAGACTGTGTATCTCCCCCGTGGGACTAATATTGATCCAGCCGAGGGAGGAAAGGGAGGCCACAGGACTAGCCTTTCAATTCCACCTCCATGGCAGAGATTAGGCTGTAGGTCCTGCGCTAACCCAGAGAAAGACACCGGCGAGAAAAGGCAGAGACAGTAAAGGAGCAGCGGCTCAAAGGGGTCCAATAGGAGGCTGAGTAGAAGCCCAGGGCAGGGACGCCTGTGGCTTTAGCGTAGCGCTACATCTGAAAGCTTTACTCTGTCCAACACCCACAGACGGCGTCCCCAGACAGGAGGCTGTGACAATCCAATTAGCACCAGCAGTAACACTCTGATGCAACCCACTCACCCTATGGAGGTTGGGGGAAGGGGTAGTGAAAAAAAAAAAACTGGGGCGTGGGGTCAGGCGCTTTGGCCATGTTTATCACCTATGGATATTAATACCACGTAGGCTGAGAAAGGGATAAATCACTATTAGGTCGTAAATAGTGCCTGTGGCCACTCTGTCTCCAGGCCTGGAAGGGGTGGGGGTGGGGGGAGGGGGGTAAATATGTGCAAGGAGGCTGGGGAAGCAATTTCGGACAGTGGGGGAGGGTGGGTTTGCGGCCAGTATGTCTATCAAGTCTGGAAAGGTGGGGGTAGTTGATCAATGGTTCTCGGGGTCAGCAATTACAGGAATACAATTCAGCCCCTCAAGTCAATACTGTGGGGGCTAGCAGCAGGAAAAATGGTGTGAGGGAGAGAATCGTTCAACACATACCGTTATGTGTTGATGTGAAGACATGTTGACTTGGGCAGGCAAGAGGAAATGAGAGAGAAAGGAAAAAAAAAGAAGTGCGATATGAATACTGGCACAGACATCTCTTCTCCTGTAATTCAGAATGTGATAAATAATGCAGGAGCTACAAATGTAATGGGAGATGTGAGAAGCCTATATCAAATGTGCCTAATATATTCAATTCAGTTAAAACTGCCAAGAACAGTCATTTTCCACTGCATCCTTTACTGTGATCGACTCGCAACAGATGGCGCCTGGTAAAATCTGTTCCAGTTACGGGTTCATTGAGTCGTTTCTGCAGCCACAAAATGGCCTTGATTACCTTTTTTTGTGTCACCCCCAAACTGCCGGTGGTCGAAACTGATGGCGGCATTACAGTAGCATCGGGAGAATGGAGCCGCTGCTGAGTGTGTCTGCTGGTCATCGGAAGCGGCCCTCATCAAGCCAGACGATCCCTTGGTCTGTGAATGAAAGCACTATATAAGCCGGGCAGGACTAGAGGGCATGATATGCCATTATCGACCCACACTGGTATCGTGCCAGCCTCGCTGTCACAACCCCCGGAAAGATGCGGAAACACAAGCCCTCCGGGTTATGCTCAATTGGTAATTTAAATCCAATCCCTGATGTTGCATCCCGTGGCTTACTGCATGCCTCAGTGTTCAGACTTTTACATAACAAAGAACACAGTGTTTTTGTAGCGTTGGCTACACTTATGTTTGCCATTTGACTCCAGCAGCTCACAGAGAAGCAATGCTACTTTGAGTCCAAAACTAAAGAGCGATTCAACAATAGATTTCCTTAGTTAATACGCATATAAAGCCGCCCATTTCAAAGCCACTTTGATGGCATTTATTGAACCGTTTTACGTTTGCCGATCACCTTGTCACTTAAATCTTCAATGCAGTTTGACTCAGTCTCGGCCAAACCAAGTCCAATCGACTTGTGTGTAATTGACCCATTTTAGGGCCTTGCAGTCTTGTCAGGCTTGTTTGTTTAGAGGAATCCAATCTCCATCTGTGTTTGCCAGGCTACCCTCCTGCCACCAGTGCCTTCTGAAGGAGACAAGAGGAGAGGAGAGGAGAGAGAAGAGGAGAGAAGAGAAGATCAGAGGAGAGGAGAGGAGAGGGGAGGAGAGGAGAAAAGAGGAGAGGAGAGGAGACAGGAGAGGAGAGGAGAGGAGAGGAAAGGAGAGGAGAGGACAAGACAGGAGAGGAGAGGACAGGAGAGAAGAGGCAGAGGCAAACAGAAAAAAAAAAAAAAATCCCAGACAGCCCAGTGGATCCATGGAACAGCAATTTAAAGTAGCCCACCCAGCCTGCTCTTTCTCTTTCTCTCATTCCTGTTTGCTTATTTAAAAATCACTCAGGGTGTTTTCTCTTTCAAATCTTCACAGGGGTCTGTGTAATGCAATTTAAATGGTCCCAAGAATTTGCTAACACACGCCGAGCTCTCGTCTAAGGTTTTATTCATTTATTAGGGAGCGCCAAAGGCCAGGTCTCGCGACGCCCTTCCTCTTTCACATGTATAATCAATCGCCACTGACAGGCCAACGTTGACACTTCACAGAGCAATGAGTGTCCAGATGAAAAGATGGGGGGAAATGCATCGAGGTCAGACACCCCTTGAAGCCCAGATCAGTCAAAGATGTCTGAAGCGAGCAAAGCTGGGCTTGATTATCGAAGGTTAAACACACACGTTTTTTTTCCCCACTCCTTTCCTGAGGTGGGTGCCACTTCTGGAGAGCTGAAGAAAAGAGTTGAAATAGGTTGATGACGCACTATACTGTATATGGTACCCACCAAGAGACATCTTCTCAATGACCAAGTCTTGCCCACATGTTGACAGGACATGTGTTCAGTACATGACAATTAAAACATCATGAAACCTAAATAATTGGCCACAAACGTTCAGACAGAGAGATAAATCTGCACAGCTGCCGGGACATCGGCAATGGTGCAATGGTGAGACCTTTAAAAGGGTTCAAAGTGCACAATAACCGGCCTTCACAGAGGCAGTTGAGGGGCCTGTGAGCAGAGCTGAAGCACTAAATCAGGGGCGGCTACACACTCGTTAGCCTCGCATGCATGCTGGACTGCACGGAATCATCTCACTCACATGCCCTTAGAGGCCTCCTGTGCCTGACACATATTCAACATGACAAGGCCACCACCATTTGGGGATAAGGGGAGGGGGTGAATGGAGGGGGCAGGTGGGTTGGAGGAAGAAGTGTGTGTGTGTGTGTGTGTGTGTGTGTGTGTGTGTGTGCGTGTGTGTATGTGTATGTGTATGTGATGTGTATGTGTTTTGGGAGAAGGGTGGGCTATCCAGCCCCTTGAAGCCGAAAATGTTCCAGAAAGCTAATCCCTTCTCCACACGTTTTTGTGTATGTGTGTGTGTGTGTGTGTGTGTGTGTGTGTGTGTGTGTGTGTGTAAGGGAGGGAGAGAAAGCTGGTCTGGCGACCACCACCCACTGTTTTTCTATCTAATCACCCACATGAAAGCCCTCCTGCTTTTACATTGGTGGGGATCAGAGAGGTTACTGTCACTGCGGGCGGCGTTCTCTTTTATGGCCCCCCTTTCCTCCACCACCCCCCGACCCCCGACCCCCGACCCCCCTCTCCCTCCTCCCCCTCTTCTATTTCTGCCTCCCTTCCTCCCGAGGAGGCGTCCATAAGTCACCTGGAGTGACGACCCCAAACCGTAAATGTGTAAGAGAAGCATCCCCTTCCATGCCTCCGCCCCCCCGTCCTCCCCTACCCTTCGCCCCCGCGGTCATTAGTTTTGCGATGGCGGCTTTGGCAGTAATGCAGCTCTCCTTCAGCGCCGCGCTGTCAGCGCGTAAATCACGGCCGGTGCCTGATGGGCCAGACACATCCCGTGTGTGTGTGTGTGTGTGTGTGTGTGTGTGTGTGTGTGTGTGTGTGTGTGTACGTCTGTGTATGTGTGTATGTGTGTGTGTATGTATGTGTGTGTGTGTGTGTGTGGGTGTGTATAGTATGTGTGTGTAGAGTATGTGGGTGTGTGTGTGTGTCTGGAAGTGTGTGTGTGTGTGTGTGTGTGTGTGTGTGTGTGTGTGTGTGTGTGTGTGTGTGTGTGTGGTGTGTGTGTGTGTGTGTGTGTCTGTGTGTGTGTGTGTGTGTATGTGTCTGTGTGTGTGTGTGTGTGTGTGTGTGTGTGTGTGTGTGTGTGTGTGTGTGTGTGTGTGTGTGTGTGTGTGTGTGTGTGTGTGTGTGTGTGTGTGTGTGTGTGTGTGTGTGTGTGTGTGTGTGTGTGTGTGTGTGTGTGTGTGTGTGTGTGTGTGTGTGTGTGTGGTGTGTGTGTGTGTGTGTGTGTGTGTGTGTGTGTGTGTGTGTAAGGGAGGGAGAGAAAGCTGGTCTGGCGACCACCACCCACTGTTTTTCTATCTAATCACCCACATGAAAGCCCTCCTGCTTTACATTGGTGGGGATCAGAGGTTCTTACTGTCACTACAGGCGGCGTTCTCTTTTATGGCCCCTTTCCTCCACCACCCCCGACCCCAGACCCCGACCCCCTCTCCTCCTCCCCTCTTCTATTTCTGCCTCCCTTCCCGAGGAGGCGTCCATAAGAATCACCTGGAGTGTGACCCCAAACCCGTAAATGTGTAAAGAGAAGCATCCCTTCCATGCCTCCATCCCCCGTCCTCCCTACCCTTAAGCCCTTGATCATTAGTTTTGCGATGTGGCTTTTGGCAGTAATGCAGCTCTCCTTCAGCGCCCGGCTGTCAGCTATGTCCGTAAATCCGCAACCATTGCCTGATGGGCCAGACACATCCGATGTGTGTGTGTGTGTGTGTGTGTGTGTGTGTGTGTGTGTGTGTACGTGTGTGTGTACGTCTGTGTATGTGTGTATGTGTGTGTGTATGTATGTGTGTGTGTGTGTGTGTGGGTGTGTATAGTATGTGTGTGTAGAGTATGTGGGTGTGTGTGTGTGTGTGTGTCTGGAGTGTGTGTGTGTGTGTGTGTGTGTGTGTGTATGTGTGTGTGTGTGTGTGTGTGTGGGGTGTGTGTGTGTGTGTCTGTGTGTGTGTGTGTGTGTGTATGTGTCTGTGTGTGTGTGTGTGTGTGTGTGTGTGTGTGTGTGTGTGTGTGTGGGGTGTGTGTGTGTGTGTCTGTGTGTGTGTGTGTGTGTGTATGTGTGTGTGTGTGTGTGTGTGGGGGGTGTGTGTGTGTGTGTGTCTGTGTGTGTGTGTGTGTGTGTGTGTGTGTGTGTGTGTGTGTGTGTGGGGTGTGTGTGTGTGTGTGTCTGTGTGTGTGTGTGTGTGTGTGTGTGTGTGTGTGTGTGTGTGTGGGGTGTGTGTGTGTGTGTGTGTCTGTGTGTGTGTGTGTGTATGTGTGTGTGTGTGTGTGTGTGTGGATGTATAAGAGTGTGTTTATGTGAGACAGAAAGAAGAGGAAAGAGAAAGGAGACAGTGCGGAAGCCCCCTCAGTAACCATGGCAATTCTCCTTGCGCCCCTCCACTGCCAGTACACATTCACACACACACAGAGTGGGCCGCACCTGTCCAACTAAGTCCAGGGTCCGTGGGGTTGGTGGCTGGGGAGCTTCGGCGGCCCCTGCCTCATCACCATAACCACATGCTCGGACCACAGTGACGATGCTCTAACCTCTCAAACACTGGGAGCGGCACGTGTTCACACCCCAGTGCCCCGTTTCAGAGTAATTAAGTGGCTCGGCTCTGGATTTGATTAGGTGAGCTCAGTCCTTATGGCCGTGACCTTTAGTCAGTCTCTGTCAAGCTGCATCAGCTCCCGATCTGCACCCGGCAACCCGAACAAAGTTAAAAAGGTCTCACCAATTTGGGGCCTGACATTTATTTCTGCAAGGTGCTGATTTTGTGATTGGCCTCACGTTGGCAGGCAATAAAGCAGTTCCGTTTTCTTTTCTTTCTTCTTCTTCTTCTTTTCTCTCTTCAAAAACGACGCATCAGTAAATCTACATGGGGCCCTGGAGGACTCAGCCTTGTGGTGTTCTATGGAGAAGGGGATCAAGGAAGGGATTCTGGAGGTCCTGCACTCTGCTTATAACAAGCTCAGCCTGTAGCAACACCCCTCCCCATCCCCACCCCCACCCCACACCAAAAAAAAAAAAGGCTTCAGATGGAGAAGACTGGAAGATAGACGGTTTCTTTACTGGGAAGAAATTGGGGCCTTTGAATGGGCTCTGGCGCTTTGCTGTATCCCAGCTTAGGTCCATTGCATATGGTTGACTGGGTTGTTTTAATGACTGCAAGGATTTTTTTTTTTTTTTTTTTTGCAATGCTGAAAAACTATCTGGAGGGTAACCCAAATAGAACCTTTACAAAGTCATGGTTTTATCTTCCTGTTTTGCTGACAAAGTTGAGCAAAGTAAAAATCCACCGACGACAAATTGGTAACTTGCAAAGACAAAATGAGGTGGATCTCTAGAATTCTCAACCAGCTGCCCTCATTTCAAATGCAGTATTCCTTGTGGCACGATGGGGAAGAACAAAGTCTGTGTGAATGTGTGTCATTATAAGGACAAAAGCCCAGAGGAGCCAAACACATTAGGACCAAATATATATGTCAGATCCACAAATAGAAACCAAAAGTCACCAGCGGCGTCTGGGCAAGAACTATGTCTGGCTCTGCCGACAGGACAGTGCTTACAGTCCAACCGATGTGGAGCAGAATCGTCTCAGGCTTTTGCCTATAGTTCTCTCTCACACTTCGAGGTCTTAACCCCCCATTTGCCGATGTGCTACAAGTGCCATTTGCTCACATGAAAGGCATACATGCCCTGATCATGTGCCGCCAGAGATAAAAAGAGATAGAGAGAGAGAGAAAGAGAGAGAAAGAGAGAGAGAGAGAGAGAGAGAGAGAAAGCCGAGTCTTGTTTCATAGCTAGAGGGATTTTGGTTTAATTCATTTCTTCCCATTCACCTATCTTCTATGCTTCATGTTCTGCCAAAATACTGACTTCAGGATACGCAGATAAATATGAATTATTTTATGAATTATTTTTTGTTATATATTTGTTATATATTTTGTTATGTGGTTGCTATATTCGGCATAGACCAAAGTCTGTGATGCATTCAAATCTCCCTTGCAGCAGAAAATCTCACCCTTTGATGCTGAAAACACAACTCTAATGCGACCATTCCATTTGTTCGGATAGCTATGCCAGACACACCCAACTGTAGGTCAGACAAGCCAAGGCAAAGGACATCATATATATAATCTTATTTTTTGAGTGGACGGCAGAGCTCATATTACATGGCTCAAAAATATTTACAGTTCTGACAATCAAAGCAACAAATAATCAAGGTTAGATGCTTTGATGAATAAAAAATATAGGTCAAATAAGAAAAATGAAAATAGGCCTCAGTACAATCACTGATGGATGACACCAATGTATTCCTTTTCAATATGTAGGCTACGCGTTAGCTATACATTTAAATCTGCAGAGCTGCCATTTGAGCATCCACGGGCAAATTGCTTTTGGCTTTTATCCCACAATCTCATGTCAATTTCCGGCACCCCTGCAGCATGGCAAGCCAGGCATCCAGTCACACAGAAGATAAGCTATCCTGGAAAGCCATTAGACGTCTGTTACGAAGCAAAGCATTACTAATACATGTAGTCCAACAGCCCACAAAGGACTCGGAATGTATTCTGAATGCTATAGAAACGGCTGCAGTCTCCAGGCTCGGGGAAATGCAAAAGCCAGCATGCATGTTCATGAATCAGAATTTGCACCGCCCCACCCCACGCACAACGTATGAAGAAATAAAAAATCTACATTGCACTAGACTGAGCATCATTAGCAGAGCAATTAGTATCTGTTTAGCAATTAGCACAGGTTTAGAGGAACGAATTAGCACAGAATGAAAACACCTTCACTCACACACTCACACACACACACACACACTGAAGGCAAGACTATAGGCTTGGCATGCAGACTACGAGCTGGTACAGGTTTCACCCAGTGAGAAGCCAGGGGAACATCGGGCTGACATGCCCGGGAGGGGCAGGAGGGAATAGCGCAGCTAATCGCCCCTCAAAAGCCTGCAGCTCAAGGGGAGACTAACAATATGGATTCTTTACAGCGGAGGGAAAGGCGAGTACGGGTGGTAATTAGACATAGTCCCTCAATGAGCAGCTCTTTATTAGCCATTTAGGTTGGACAGACTGCTCGGCCACAGGAAGCGTGAAAGAAACCATCGTAGAGATGTGTTTGGCGCTTACAGCTTTTCGGTCTCAGGAAGCTTTGATTTAGATTTTTCCTCATCATGCAACATGCACCCATCCACTTTGCTCCATCATGCATCAGCATGCTCCATCCACTCCATAGAGAAGAGAACCGTAGAAAATCCTTTCATACTCAAAAACCTTTTGCAGTATTTGCATCTATGTACAAGAGATCCTACTATGCAACCCAGCCCTATTATCTCGCCCCTTTGTCAGTATTCTCAATGAATGCGAGAGAATAAGGTGCTGTGGTAAAAAAATGAAGGCAGTTGGTGGGAACCTAATCCTATTACATAATTCCCTGATCACACATTACTCACATTCAGAGTGGTTTGCATGCCAGGGATCTTCACAGCACAAGAGCTGCGGGTGAAACACACACTGTGTGTATATCTCTGCTAACGTGTGCCGTGCTGTCTACCTTAGCGCTTGGCTACATCCTCTGCCGGTGAGCCTGGGCGTGCAGCGCTTTTGATTGATGTCTTCTACAGAGCCATGCTAGAGATGCTCAAGAGGTGCGCTATGAGCTATGAGACGGCTGGCCTGCGTTCCCCAAGCCCAGAGATGTGGGCCTGGACCAGAGACTCTTCCAGAAAGATGTGAAAGGGAGAGCGTGCTGGTTGTGTATAGCAGCTCCACATGGTAGCCTGATCACAGCAAGACCAAAAGTCAAGTGGTTGAAGTGTGTGTGCGTTTGTCTCTGGTGTTTGTGTATCCGTCTGTGTGTGTGTGTGTGTGTGTGTGTGTGTGTGTGTGTGTGTGTGTGTGTGTGTGTGTGTGTTGTGTGAGTTTGTTGTGTGAGTGTATACAACTGTGTCTAGACATGTGTTCATGTGAGACTAAATGTAATACACAGGGCAACTTTCTGACTATGGTTTAATCAATGTTGTTTTGACAATTCCCCATAAAAATTCCCACATTTTTTTCCTTTTCTTCTGAAGACCTTAAATTATCAGCAGGCAACTTGTCGCAATTATTTAATCAGAACTGATTTTACTACCCCGCAACACTGCTGAAAATGTTGCACCATTCATCATCACTGTGAGGGTAAACTGGTGAGTCTGCGTGTATCTGTGCTACGCAGAGTAGCATGTGTGTGTGTGTGTGTGTGTGTGTGTGTGTGTGTGTGTGTGAGAGAGAGAGAGAGTGTGTGTATGTGTGAACGTAAATGTGAATGTTATCATGCTGAGGTGCATGGTGCCTCCTTCACTCTTCACCCTCCAGAACCCCATCTCCTGGTGTCTGTATGCGCAGTCTGGCATAAATCCACTGCATACACACACACACACACACACACACACACACACACACACACTAACACAAACACAATCACACACATAGACACACAAACAGACACACACACACACACACAAACACCCTTCTCTGCTGCTCAGAACACCAGAGGCCTGCAACTATCCAACACACTGAATTTTTAAATGAAACTAAAAAGCAGCAGCACACACACATACACTCACACAAACACACCCACGCCTGATGCTTGGAACGCCACAGGCCAGCTTCCATCCAGTACACTGCAGTTTTTATATAAAATTAAAAAGGAACACACACACTCGGAATACCACAGGCCTGCATCCATCACACAGTAGTGTTCTACTGTATATGAAAATGAAAACCCACAACAATGCAGGGAGGATCAATCTCAGGACTGAGAACCCAGCGCCAGATCACACGGCACCACAAGTTCCGCGGGTTCCTTCTTCCTTAACGTCAACACCACAGAGACGGAAAGGAGCGCAGGGAAGGATGGGGAACAAACAAACCACACAGCAGTGAGACAGCGTTGATCAAAGAACGCCTTATTTAGAGGGAAAAAAAGTCTTATTAAAAGGAACGATGGCACTAGTGGCCTTCGTCTGCTTTGATAGCTCTTAATGACACCAGACTGCAGCCTCTGGACACACACAGTGCTGGGACATCTCATATTGACAGTGTGTGCGTAGCTCGTGTGTCCTTAATTGTCAGGGTAACCAGGGCAGTGCAGTGGAAGCCATTGTAATATGAAATTATCTGGATCAGAGGTCTTATAATCTCTAAAGCAAGCATGCCACTCGATAGCAGAGAGACATTAGGGCATTTTTTTTGTTTATTTATTTATTTATTTTACGCGTGTACAAAGCATGGTCCTGGCACATTCAAATGTCATTAGCAGTTTCTGATGACATTTGGAAAACGAGACGAGACTAGACGAGAGAGGAGGGGATGTTACTGGCTGACCTACTTAAGCAAAGGTGAGCTGACACACTTTCACACATTTACATTTAGCCGTGTCTCTTCGCCCCAACGTCGGAGTGCTGGCTACGGCTGATTGGAGCCGACCAGCAACAGCACATAAAACAAATGCCTCGGTAATGGATGGCAGAAATTTGCCGACACTCACGGTAGTCCATCAAATGCATTAATAGCAGAGGAAAACAACACCACCTATAACAGACATTTTTTTTTCAGTCATTTGGGAGACAGCTTACATTAATCAATGCTCAACTGCTTTAATTTTTCAACCTACATAACTTTAAAAATAACAACAGCGTGGGTGTACGTATACTAACTGATCGCTTACTTCCTCGGGGCGTAGCCTTTTGCCGTCGCTGGTGAACCGCATTACCATTGGAGCTGAATAGGAAAGCTTCCTTGATATGGAGCTAGGGAGTAAATATTCTCATTCTTAAAAGGCACAAACATATCAAGTCGATGCATGAGTCTGTATGCGGAGTTGTCGAGTATGTAGCGGAGTTGACATGTCGTTGTATGCTGAGTTGACATGTCAAGTATGTAGAGATGGGAGTGCGCAGGGGTATGTTTGCATAGAGGCTTTTTAAAGGCCGGTGGATAATGCCATGCAGCTAGAAAAACTTGTGTCAGTCTGTTCCCTGGAGGGTCACTCGAGTGCACCGAGGCAGCTGTGTCTGCAAAACGTTTAGCAGCGAATGGCAGGGAAGATCCCTGCAGGCCTCTTCAGCAAAAAAGGAAAACGGACGCCACATTTCCGTCGTCACAGCAGTGACACCGGCGAACAAATTTACCGTATATAGTACGAATTGCACTCCTTCCCTGTCCTTGCTCCTCTGCATCTGTCCTGCTCACACATGCTCAAATGTACAGACACACACACACACACACACACACACACACACACACACACACGTGCACAAACACAGCCATGCATACACAAGCACATGCACACACACACACATACACACACACACACACACACACACACAAACACACACACACACGCACACATGCACACACAGCCATGCATACATATACACATAACTACCACACACACACATACAACCAAGTGACATGACCGCCTTGTGAATCCATGGCAATGGCAAACGGGCGCCTTGTGGCCACCATTATAAACATCCTGTCACAGATGGGCCGGGGCCGCCGCTGCCAACAGAAACTGTGGCCGGGCAAACATGGCGGCCAACCAGAGGTCAGGACAAATTGCTTGGCTGGCTCACGTTGCCAAGTGAAAGTCGTGGCCTCCTCACACAAAACCCAGCTGAGGGAGAGGCAAGGAAACTGTGACAGGCTGGAGGACAAAGAGGGGTTTGGGGGGGCTGAGGAAATGGTGTGGCTGCGGGGTTTGGGGGGTTGGCAGTGGCTCTCTTCTTCGCATTCATTTTTCCTCCTTCCGAGGTTTTCATCGATGGACAAATTGGTCGCGGGAGCAGCAGCCCCGTTCGTTTCAACTGCCGGCTAATTAGCAAAGTGTCAGAGGATCCGCATCCTAAAAAGTCCCCTGCTCGGTTTTGCTTGGCAGCGCTCGAGCCTTTCAACCAAGATGACAGGCCCCAATCCACACATAATAAACTCCCCCCCACTGAGAGAGGAGGGAGGGAGTGGAGTGTGTGTGTGTGTGTGTGTGTGGGGGCAGAGGGACGAGATCCCAGTGCCATCCCTGCCCAGACATGCCGCTGGAGCTCCTCTTAGGCCTCGCCGTCTCCCTGCCACTCACAACACGCCCCTGACAGCACATGTTGATAGACCCGCACAGCTAGGTCTTTATTCAGCCGTGTCAAAACCGCTCGGCGCTCCACAAAGGGCCTGTCTGTCTCCAGTTGTGAATGCGGAGCAGTGGAGGGAGCAACAGATGTGGGACTTGTTGCTGTGGTGCGGGGGACGTACCTTCATCTTCCCTATCATTCCCTCTGTTCTCACTTCTCTCTATCCCTCGCTCCATCCCTCCGCCACCTCTCGGCCACTGCATGCTCTCCGAAACCTCTCCAGGACACACACGCCTGACCCTGACCCTGACAGATTGCAGCACACCTCCCAGCTGACATAAGTGTATGTGTGTGTATGTGTGTGTGTATGTATGTGTGTGAGTATGTATGTGTGTGTGTGTGTGTGTGTGTGTGTGTGTGTGTGTGTGTGTTTGTTTTTGTGTGAAAGAATTTGGCAAGCGATGCATAGTGAAAAGTGAAACTTTTTGGAATGGGTTACACTCTAAAGGACAAAGAGGCATCTCTCGAGCAAAACTTTTTCATGGGAGTGAATGGAAATGTATGTGTGTGTGTTATTCTGTGCTATTGAGTTCTCTGTGTTTCTGTTTTGTTGATGCCGTTTTGGTTTGTTTGTTTGCTTGTTTGTGTACTCCGTTTTACAGTGACAGAAGGTTAACAAGGTGAGCAACACCCTAGTTCAGTAAGACCCACTAGCACAACTCTGGATCGTGCTCAACCTGAATACGCTTTCTGTGAGGACAGCTCGTCCCCGAGGACCCCGCCCTGCACAGTCTCTCTCTGAGCCTGGCGTAATTGCCTAATCAAAGGGCCGGTGATCAGCTGATTAGCTGAGGCACAGCAGGGATGCTTCAGATACATTTCAAACGGCCCCCGGCTCTCCTCAGGACCCTGCGCTGACGAGCCAAGACTCTATCCAGACGTCAGCTTTCCAGAGAGGAGAGTATCGGAGTGGGACCCCCTAAGGGGTGGAGATAAATGCATCGGGTTATATATCCACAGGAACAACACCACTGAGTCATGGGCCTGTGGTCATATAACCAGTGAATTTTGGGGTGTTGGTGAGAGCAGGAGTGCATTCTTTGGCCTTGACTGTATGTGAGGTTTGATACACTTTACCACTATATTACTGTTTAATTAAAACAATATCCACCTGTAACAGCAAGCTTGTTGTGGATTTAACTGCGACACGATAAAAAGGTTAGAGAGAAACTGCTGCACTACTGTATCAGGATGCAAAGATTAATCGAACGTCATCCCAGTTTTTTTCTGGTTGGGTGGTGCATTTACTGGCTTCAGACTCAGAGGATTTAGCATCTGCTTTTTCCATCACAACCAAACACCCCTCAACTGAATAAGCTGCGAGCCCTCATGAATACTGTATTTCGGCTCACGGGAATGAATGCATTGCTTCTAGCAGAAGAGTAATTTGATGGGGAGTGCAGCAGGTGTGTGAGAGGGGTGTGAGCAGTGTGTGTGTGTGTGTGTGTGTGCGTGTGGGTGGGGGTGTTACTATTAATGTGGATTTCTGTTGGAAGGCTGGAATATGCTTTCAATGTGTGGACTGCTCAAGTGTCTATTTGTTGACCTTGTTTATTTGGAATTTCTGAAAAAAGGATAAACACAGCAGTTCACAAAAACGTACAAACTTTGGCGTAAAGAGAACAACCTTGAGACGCAGTACGTAACAACCAATCTAAAACAAATCCAGTTTGTTTGTTTTATACAGACTTAAAAAGTGACGTTTTTGACGCTGCAGCCATTCCAATACCCCCATCCCTTCAGCGCTCCTGAAGCCGGGATGGACTAAGTTGTTGACAGGATGGGGATGGAAGGCTTCATTGCTTGGTGCAAACCATTCTGTGTGCTTCCATTCAATTTATTGAGCCAGAAGTGAGCCTTTTTCGGAGCCTACTGTGCACTACTGTGAGCTGATAACATACCCTTTTAACCTGAGGCTTCCAAACACATGGTCACATTTGGGATCATTAGGGCTCCATATACACCCTCTCCCTGCGTTTTACCATCGGGCAGCTCTCAGGCCAACTCACATTAGTGCGGCGTGTTGTGTTCCCACCGCAGCTCTTACGAGGGGGCAAAGCGAAAGGGGGGAGAAAAAATGTTGTCCCAAGCATCAATCCCACTGCATGTAGTGGAAAAGCCCGCTGTAATGGAAAGCCTCACTTTCAACCACCCTCCTTCAACATCAACAAAAAAGCACACACAGGCAAAGTATGTAATTTCCCCAACCGCTGCAACAGGAACCACAGCTGGACTCGGCAGCCAAAGGGGAGCTGAGGAGGAGAGGAGAGAAGAGCAGAGCAAGGATGTCGCGTGAGCACACACACACACACACACACACACACACACACACACACACACACACACACACACACACATTCACACACACAGACACACACACACACACACACACACACACACACACACACACACACACACACACACACACACACACACACACACACACACACATACACTGCTGACAGACAAGGAGACAGAGACACAAGAAAGAGGGGGGGGGGAGGCCAGAGAGGAGACAGGCCAGGAAAACTATCCCAGATGAAAAAAAAGAAGAGGAAGAGGAAGAAGAAGAAGAAGAAGAAGAAAGAAGGAAGAGATGGTATGGAGGGATGAGGTGTCCCACAAAAGAAAAAGAGAACTACTTTTAGACTTAACAGTTCTGTGGATGCCTCTGTGTGTGGTTTATCTGAGGGTCCTGTTGACATGGCATGCACTCAGTGTGTGTGTGAGAGAGAGACAGAGATATATGCATTGTGTGTTTTTGTGAAGGGGCAAGAGCAAGGGTTTGTGTGTGTGTCATTTGCGTGGTACCCATGCTCTAGTGGGTATAATGAAAGAAAAGAGGTTTTTGTGTGTGTGTGTGTGTGTGTGTGTGTGTGTGTGTGTGTGTGTGTGTGTGTGTGTGTGTGTGTGTGTGTGTGTGTGTGTGTGTCTGTGTTCAACCACAGCAAGCGCTTCTCATGCAGTGGTTTGTGTGAGGCCTTCGGTGTGTTTTGAAAGCAAATGCTTCATAATAACTTGATTGCGCCTTGTTAGAGGCCATTATGGAAAGAGCAAACTCCCAGCCTTGAAGAAGCACATGTGTCTGCAAGCGAGGAAGACCTTGTTTGTCTTGATTGGTGTGTGAAGCTTTGTGTAAAGCTTCTGGTAGCTTTTGATCAATGCATCAAAAGTAAATCCACCACAGTAGAGTTGTACATCAGCTTTACATGAGAGATTCTAGAAAAGAGCTCTGTTCTAGAATATTTGCTTTACTGTACATCAGACAAGCCAGCCACTAGTGCAGCACTAAGGACTGCAGACTACTGGATTGAAACATACATGAAGTGACAGACGTGCAAATGATCCCAAGCACCAGGAGAAGAATGTGTTTGACTTCAATGGCATTTACTAACCTTTGCATTCACCTGTGTGTGTGTGTGTGTGTGTGTGTGTGTGTGTGAGTGTGTGTAAGCGTGCATGCACCTCCATGTCTACAAATGTTTGTCATAATAATAAAATAATAATAATACATTTTATTTATAAAGCGCCTTTCAAGACACCCAAGGTCATGTACATCAATTATGTTTATGTGTGTCTGCTCATGTGTGAATATGCTCATGTGTGTCTCTGCATGTTGTGTCTGTGTGCGCATCTCTGTATGTGTGTTAATGTGCATTCCCACATACAGACTCTGAGGTCGTCACTTTTTTTTCTGCTACTACTGCCATGCCAACACATCCTCTCCGTGTGAGTTCATCGCTGGATCCGCTTTCCCACACAAGTGCAGGGCGATATCACACTATTATCTTTAGAATTGCGGGAGAGCGGCTATTCTCTGAGGGTTTGCAGTTGGGGGCTGAACTGAGAGGCCTGGGGGTGGAGATGCTAAAAGAAGAAGCACCACCAGATTTACTCACTCTCAACAACATCCTCCACACTCACCGTCTCCTCCGCCAGTATGAGTAGCTCTGCACTCCCTCTTCAAACGCACTTTTCATTTAGTAACAAGTTCTAAACACGATTTGAAATGCCTACCGATTAGGGCAAGGTTTTTTTTTTTTTGAGAAAAGTAATTAGCTTCACATCAGAGAAAAAACAGACTTCAAGAAGCCCATTGTTGTGGGAATGATTCAGAGAACTATGCCATTTAAGCTCCCACTAGTACCACATATACACCACCAACATCGACGCCAAGATAAATTCCAAAGAAAACCAAAGGCTAGCGGATGACATATGGACGTGTGATGCTGGACGGACAGGGCTGTGAGAAGCACTTAGTGTGTTGCTAAATTTACATCTTAAGCCAAAAAAGCACTATGGTGCATTGTAGGCTATATGTAGACCCACTTTACTATTCCTGCTTAAACTGCTTCAGTATACTAAGCTTCAGCCACCGCTGGGGGACACTAAATATAGGCCTACGTTTCCCATCACCCCCTGCTCTCTTGGGCAATGTTCCATATCTCAGAGCAGCTCATCCTCCTCTTTTAAAAATAATCGTCCAAAATCCTGTTACGAGTGCGGAATTGAATAAATGTATTACACAGCATTACGCCGGCAACAGGCGTAGAACATGCGATGCAAATCAATACGTTTGCATGGAAACATATCCACAAAACCCCCGAAGGCTCCAATGCGTGCACCACTCATCCATCCTGAAGCACAGCTGACCTCTCTGAACCCCCCGTTCTCCGTCTGTGTGTGGCTAAGCTACTTGGCGCTCCTCGCGCTGTATGTTAATCTTGCTTTGAAACACACCCTGGCGTTGTTGTCATGGGGGCATTTGCTTCCCAAAGTTTATGTTGAACTCAGCGGCCCTTTTTGCGAGAGTGCTGAAAACATGCAGAGGAGCCCATTCTACTACGACCACGCTTCCCCAATGCGCTTTGATGGTACAATTCATGCCACGCTGATTGTTGTAATAGAAGGAAAAGTGGTCGGCTTTGTGTTGTGTCAGCACATTCCCAAGGCCAGTTTGAAGCCAGTGCCCCCATAGGCTCACTTCATCTCTCTCTCTCTCTCTCTCTCTCTCTCTCTCTCTCTCTCTCTCTCTCTCACACACACACACACACACACACACACACATACACACATATGTTCATACTGTACAAACACACACACACACATTACCACCATCACCACCACTTACACCACCAGAAGTAAACACAATCAACCCCCTTACAAAGCCACTCCTCGAGTGTACAGAAGAAAACACTCTGATTCTCTCTTAATGGCACATTGTAGATTTGAGGAATGGAGAAGAAAACATTACCAAGACGCAAACAAACACGCGCAGCCCCGAGCGAGGAGTTCTGAGAAAGAAAAAAAGATGCGGGTCTGGCAGCGTAGCAGCAGGGAGTGAGAGGGGTAGAGATAAAGAGAGAGAGGGAGAGAGGGAGACAGAGAGAGTGAGAGGGAGAGAGGGAGAGCAGAAGGAGTGCATTGTACTAATGAAATGAGTTCATGAGGCCTTTTGGCTCCACTGACCCCCGATGTTCAGCAACCAAACACACTCTGGCCTTCCTAATTGAAACGGGACTCGCGGCCTGAGCTCTCCCACAGGGAACTGATAGAAAGAAGTGAGGCACAACAGAGAACGGTGTGTGTGTGGGTGTGTGTGTGTGTGTGTGTATGTGTGTGACTAAGTGTGTGTGTGTGTGTGTGTGTGTGTGTGTGTGTGTGTGTGTGTGTGTGTGTGAGTGTAAGTGTGTGTGTGTGTGTGTGTGTGTGTGTGTGTGTGTGTGTGTGTGTAGCGGGGTTAATCTCAACCTGATAGGGTTGTGGGTGGGGGGTGAACACAGTGTGTGCTAGTGGTGGAATGAGAACTCTTCTTCTCCATGCAAACTTAATTTGGCACTCTGTGGTCCAAGGAAAAACTATCTGCACCCAAGAAACCCTGCGGCAAGGCGAAGGCACGGCCAGTCTCGTCTAGACCCCGAAAAAAAGCACAGCTAGTCTATTTAATAGAGAGGCACACAGCCTGGTGAGGCAGGCAAAACCCCTGCGCTGAGAAATTCCACACGTGTCGAGAGGAGGCAATGAGTGATCAGATTCTGCCACTCTATGGAAAATCCCCTGAATAAATACGGGTGTTCAGACACGGCTTCTGGCTCAATCAGGGCCCCCCCCTGCCCCCACTCACTCTTACATCTGCCTGCTTCAGCAGTCGCTTCACAGAGTTCATTAATTCAAACAACAATTCCTCACTTGAATCAAGACATCTTTTTACCACCTACTTTAAAAACAAAGAGAGAGACAGAGAGAGAGAGAAAGGAGAGTAGGAGGAGGATGAACTGAAATAAAATGTGTGCATCTGTCTGAATCCTACTGTGCTTATTTACCGCTGCCTACGGTTTAGTATCTGTCCTTGCCTGGCAACCAGGACTGGGACCCATCGCCATGCCCGCCGCGTACACTCCCTCTCTCTCTCTCCTCCTGCCATAGCCAGGCACCATGGTTATCAATCTCTCTCCTCCTCCTCCTCCTCCCCCTCTTCCTCCTCAACGCTGCACTGGCCAGGATGCAGATCCGCTTCTCTTCGCAGGCACCTCGGCTCAGCCACGGCGCTTGCATGTCAATTTATGAGGTCCACGCCACTGGCAGAGAGCCGGAGAGTCAGAGATACATTAGCATGAGCTGGGTCTCCATTTTCTCTCCTCGAAAATGCAGGGGGGCGGGGGGGTAATTTATCCCACCAGGGGTACCCCGGTTCGATTACCACCAGCAGTCATTTCCCCATTTCCCCATCCCCGCACCCAGGACCCGGCCGGTCAAGGGGAGGGCATGGGAGACATTCATTTCCACCCACTATGCCCTCAAAATGTCCTCGCTGTCCCAAACGCACTCTTCCTGCATGCTGGATGCAGACACATTATCTAGGCCAAAGGTGCTTTGGGTTGCTACTAAAACCTCCCTAGTGGTTGTCTCAACAGTCTGTGTTTATGCAATTCGTTTCTTAGTAATGTCCCTTTTCCAGACTCATTCTTCCTCCTTCAAATTGGTCCTTACAAAGTACTCTAGTTTTACAACTTGAACTTGTTATTTACACATAAAGCAGTCTTAAAGCAGTCTATGATGTACAGAAGTCCTGATAATACCTGAAAAAGACTGAGAAAACTTTTCCCTAGACCCTATTCATCTTGTTGTCCAACAGTCTTGGCTCTTCTCAAGTAATCTATAAGATCAGCAAACATTACTACGCTTATCATATGAGTAAAAATGTCAAAGACGATAAGAGTATAATCTGGGGTCAAAGAGTAGCATGGGAGGCTAACTCTAAGGCTAACTCTAACAGGCACATCTTGCTTTGCCATTCTTCAGCCATCCTGTCCTGAGCCCTGTATGATTCAGCAGCCTAATAGTAACAATTACCCTTGTTCTGTTTGAAGTAGAGGATTCCAATGTCCGTTAGTTTGACTTTGTGTGCTGTCTTCTGTAAAATACTGGATAATGGACCATGATGTCCTCCATTAGACTTCCAGCAACGTGGTTTTAAAGCTGTGATCGGGAAGAAAGCCTTCCAATGATATGATCACATTTTCTACTCCCTCTCTCCTTACTGCAGAGGCATTGGCCGCAGTCAAAGCCAAACGCGAGGCACAGAGCGCTATTCGTCATGACAACCTAATTCACAGGCATCTGAGAGTAGCTTCACAAGCCATCAGTGTCAGAGTGCTCTCCCTTTAACGGTCACAAGTGACAAATCAGCTCTCTCTCTCTCTCTCTCTCTCTCCCTCTCTACCTTACCCACTCCCCCTGTTCTCACTTGCCTTACCACTCCCTCTGTACCACTCTCTCTTCCTCACTCTCTCTCCCTCCCTCCATACTCTCTTCCCCCTCCCCCTACCTTTTCCATTCTCCCAGAGAGAAAGCTGACAGTTCCAGGCTTTGATTCCTGTCCCTTCTTCTCACTTTAAAAACAGATGCAAAAAAATGAATCACCCCACAATCTGTTTTCTTTGTGTGTGTGTGTCAAACTCTGCCCCCACCACCCCACCCCCCGGTAGAATTGTTTTTCAATTACCACTCCTTTCAAATGCCACGATGACAAATCGAACACTCAAACACTCAAAGGCACTGTTTGATCAATGCCTAATCCTCCATTGCCCTTGGTGAATAGTGCTCAGGCCAGCCATTCTTTTTGTGCACTAGGCGTGGTCTTGACCATACACACTCGTCTTAACCATACAAACACACCTGTGCAAAAGTCAGCCCAGTCTCTCTACAGACCACACCCAGGTAACCCGCACCTGGGCCAAATCTGGGCCGATTACATCCCTGAGTCTCTGCTATCCTTGACTTGGTTCCATACAATTAGTGACGGAGGCAGAGACGAGCTCTTTATTATGTACAACAGACTAATTAAATCACACCGGCAAGTCCACAGTAATGCATATGAGGGAGAGACAGGCAAAGTGGCTTCTTTCCAGGTGCCAGTCAAGGCATGATAAATCAAATCAGTCTTGCATAGGAGACGGAGGACGTAATTGAAGTTGAAAAGGATGTCTGTCCCCACGTCCTCCCGTGAGCAAGACACACATCGTGGAGGGAAGGAGTATCAGAGGAGCCTTGCCAGGCTGGTCCACCAGCACATCACAGGGATCTCTAGTTTAAAATGGGCTGCCCCTGACCACAAAAAAACAGTTGGTGAGTGGAGCGCTGTTGGATTTATGGTTTGAAAGGAGAGGATGTGAGAATGATGAGTCGAGGAGAGAGAATCTGAGAGGAGACGAGAGAGAAGAGAGGGCCTTAACGTCTCAGTCATGACAGCAAAAGATTGACAGGAGCAGAGACACTTCTGGGCAGGAGAGAGAGTGAGAGAGTGAGAAAGAGAGAGAGAGAGAGAGAGACAAGAAAAGAAAGTGGAAACAGAAAAGGGGCAGGAAAAGAACTGAGAAAGGCATGTGTCTGGCTGTGTGTGAGCGAATGTGAGTGTGTGTGCCTGTGTGAAAGAGAGAGAACGTGTGTGTTTGTGAAAAAGAGATAGAGCAAGAGGGACACAGAGACAGAGAGAGAGAGAGAGAGAGAGAGAGAGAGGAGAAAGAGAGAGAGGGAGACATGCCTTACAGCAAGTCCTTCAGGGTCCAGTGCCCCTCTGGTTTGATTAGCTCACCAATCCAAATCAGTCACGACGACCAGTGTGAACAAATCTCATTAGGCTCTTGTCCTGCCTGCAGCATGGACACAGCTGTTCCATCCACTGCCTGCCCCCTGAGCCAGAGACCAGGGATAGAGATGGAGAACACTCTCCCACTAACCGGCACACGCTGATCTCACTGCTGGAAAAGGCGTGCGATAATAGACATAAAGCAGGTGCTACTATCTGACCTGCAACACCCGATTCCGCTAATCGTAATTTAATTAGTGAATGAAAAGAGCAAGTCACGTCTCCCATAAACAACATCCTGGGGACTGACGATGTGAAGAAAACCATGAATGAAAAGAACATCATTTGTGCGCCTATCTTTGAAGACTGTGAAATCAAGAAATTATTAGGAAATGCGCACAGGCAATTAAGGGAGGGAAGCGTGTAATCCGCCTGCACTGTGCGCGTGGATATTATTGTGTGCATGGATGTTATCTATCTAAACTAAACCCTATTACTCATAGTTAAGCCAGACCCCCGTGGAGAATGATTCACTTCAAATACAACACAGCGAGTGACATCGGCTCATCCATTATTTAATCCATCATTATTCCATGGCATTACAGCAACCACGGGGCGACTATTTAGCCAAAACATCACCGACCATGCTGCGTTTGGACCAAGGTGCGTGCATGGGATGTAGGAATTCGTACTCTTTGGTTGGCAAGCCCTACACATTTTTAAGTGCATGGGAGTTCACTCACGCATCACGATGATGCCCCGTGCACCTGTTTTCCGAAGAGGCTTGTTTGCTCTCAGAGAGCAAATCCCGCCTGCTCTTCACGTTGACCTCCTCTCCTGTCGAATCTCACATCAACTCAAACGCATTATTTTTTCCCCGCCAGGCTATGTCGTGCGAGTAGTTTATCAACCCCGAGGCTGCAATTTTGAAAACAAAATTAGAAAACATCAATCAATACTCCAGGGCGGCAAAGCGAGACGGGGGAAAGGAATGATAAATTGGTCAAACTCCTATCGCTTTTCACCTGGTGTGTCACTCATAGCATCAATTTAAGTGCACTTTTCGCCTGTAGATATATGTGTAATTCAAGAAACATGAGAGATGTCCAATACCTCAAGCTGGGCTTCATTTCACGTCATTTCAGACATCAACAGGGTAAAAAGATGCCAAAGCCCCCCAAAACCTACAACATGCGGTGACAGTTTGTCTGTTAACAGTAAACAATTACGTTTTCAAACAATTCCCCAAGGTTTATAGTTTACCACACGCAGGTGTCATTTATTTCTTCGTTGAGACGCGTTTAGCCTACTCACAGTTACATCGTCAGCGCGCAAATGAATCAACCAACGTGTCAGGTGAAAGAAGATAACACAAAATTATCGTATATCGCCTTACCTGCCAACGGCTCGGACACAGCTATGTCCTCCTTGCTTTGCTGGATGTCACCGGTGTAGCCAAAAGCTTTGTAGAAGTTGGAATGCAGAAAAAGCTCTATTCCCTCGTAAATGTCACAGTAGCCGGGGTGGCTGCTGTCATTCCTGGATGCTGGTGGAAAGGGCTGCCTCCTCTACGGAACAGACTGGAGCCACGCAAGCCAGAGTGCCAAACCCTAGAGCGGCTGAACTGACTGGCTCGACCGACTGCAGTCGTCGTTATGTACACCGCGTGGCGCTATTACCTGAGTAATAACGATATCGGTTTGTGACAGTCAAGAGACGAATGAATAATGACAGGCACTTTTTTCCCCGTCAGACCCCGCGAAAATGGTTTTGTGGCAGAAAGTTGCTCATTAAGAATTTAGCCCCATCTTGTAATATAGTGCGTAATAACTTAGACTGCTGTTTGGCGGATGAATTTCCCTGTCGGCTTTATCTTCACTGTGTGTTTATTTTGGGTAATTAGCCTGCAATGATAATAATGTAATAATAGTGTCGTGACATTCCCTTCAGGTTCTTTCATCAAATATCCATCCTGTTCAATTAAGTTGAAAACATTGAAATGCCATCACACAATTCAATTTAGTCATATTAACCCTAGTGTTCTATGTTTCCATAGTCATACCAAAGATTACAGTCCTACTTTTGAAGATAGCTCTGTTATGGATAACACCTGAGTCTGTCAATCAGGCTTATGTCATCATTAGTTGATTGGACTCCTTGCTGCCATGCAGGAGTCACAGAGGGCCCCTTGATTTAGCTTGGAACAAAGAGGAGCCCGGGCTTCGCATAAACCAAAGAAATTGGATTAAACTCATTAAGTGGGGTAACTGGAGTGAAAAGTCAAGGGTGTCCCATAGTAATATGTCTTTTTTTTTTTTTTTTTTTTTTTTCTTTCTTGGCTTTTGATATTTTTTGGTGTGCAGTTTTGGACAAATTGACTCACGTTATCTGGCAAATGATGAGTGTCTGCTTTATGCATCTTTCCAAGTTTTTGAACAGTATAATTTAACACTGTAAGCATTATCTTCAAAACATAGAGTCTGCCACAGACAAATGACATGCATTAGCTATCTATTCCATATTATTATATGTAGCCTAACTAATATATAGATGAGTCATGTAGTTTGTGCTCATCACTACACATTGTTGCTGTTTGGTGTTTGAAGTGTGCACAAAAAATCACAGATTATTCTCCCCTATATTCAATTATAAGTTTGCTGTGGATGGCATATCTATACAAACTACATAAGAGTATACCTCAGGATACCTCTGAGATTGAGTAAAGATGACCTATACATCTGCAGAAACAATCTGTGACCATTATAAGAAGAAAATCATATAATATTCTACTATACAGTAAATACATACACAATTGATTTTATGTGTTATTTGCTGTCTGTGTGATACAATGCTATGTTTTAACAGTAAAATTGTAATTAGGAGACACTTGCAGCACATTATTAGAGCTTACACAAATCTGGAATGCACTATGTGCAAGATCTATTCACACATACCTTTAAAAAATCCAGAATGCACTGCAATGGACTATGCAAGGTATTATTCAGATCAGTCAGTGGTTTCAGACATTGTGTTAGGTGTAGGTGTGATTCAATTTCACACCTCACACTGGTACATTAGTGTTGCATCTGAGGTCATAATACAGACTGTGTCCCGCTCATGGCTTTTTGACTTGTGCCCTGGGTGGTGGTTTAGCTCACTGCAGTTCCCTTGATAGGATTCTCCTGCTCTGGAAGTGTTGGCCCATCCAGAACCACAGCACACCAACACACACACACACACACACACACACACACACACACACACACACACACACACACACACACACACACACACACACACAAACACACACACTCACACACTCCTCCATCTCCCCATCACTGATCCCTGCTGAAGGAAACGCAGCACATGCAGTGCAGTCACTTTCCATGGCAGAGGCGCTAATTAAAATTGATCCTCATAAACACGCATGTCAACCCCCCCACACACACACACACACACACACACAGACAAACACACACACACATTCACACTACACACACCACACAAACCACACACACCATTGTCATCACACACACACACTACACACCATACACACACACATGTCCTCTCACACTCCAATTTACATACTCACAACACCAAACTACCCTGGGCTCTCCACAGAACCAGCCCCTTGGCCCCCCTCCTTCCACAGTGAGTGCTGGAGCGAATAGAAGGCTCCTAATTACCCCCCTTTTGCAAACAGTGATGATGAGGACCAAATCAGCAGTGCGGTTTGATAATAGGTGTGTGATGCAGACAGACTTTAATAATTAACAGATTCCCACTTAGCTGCATATGGGATTTGTAGCAGCCTCTCTACACACAGAGAATGGAAGCACCACCATTGATTGCCTGGCAACTGCCTGGTATCCAATCACTTCCAGCCAGGGTTGCACAGCAGCCAATAAGGGGAGATGAACGTGAAATGCCAGAATATTTGAAAGTGTGTAGGTTATTTTGTTGGCTAAGTGAGGTGAAGGGTCTTTTGAATTCAATTCACAAAAGGCAACCATCCATCGGCCCTATCAAGAAATTGAGTAATTAACAAAATTTATATTTTGTGGCTTCCATTCATTGTTAAATATTTTCCTGACATAACTTCCTGAGTTTTCTTTGTGAATAAAATTATGCTCCATAGCATGTATTCAGGTTGTAAAACAGATGAAATAACATGCCTTGAGGCATTACAAACTATTGCATAAAGTCAGCGACCTACCTACCAGGCAACATACATTCATAACACCTGCAACAGCACAGCTGCCTGGGACTGATAAAATATGGTTAGCTTACTAACTGATGTTTTTTGGCAATATATTTGTTGTCTCCCTGGAAAGGTTGTTACAGCTACTACATCTTTGCAGACCTATATAGTGAGTTGCCTGGGTAGCTACTGGGAAAGACAGGTGAGTTTGTCGAAATTAACATTTGGTGTTGAAACTTAGCCTGACGACCCAGACCCACATTTGCTGCCACTAGGGTGCGTCTAGATTTCTAGGCTAGTTGAAACTAGTAACGTATGTTAAATTTAAAATACCATAATGTTGCTTTACTCTGAGAATAACCTTTTTTTTTTTAATTCTGAACTCATATTCTTTTGTTTAATTTGATTTTGGGCTTCGCTGGCTTTCACATGGACAGACAGACAGTGAAGACCAGACAGGAAATGAGAGTGAGAGAGACGGGGACTGGGTCAGAGAAACAACAATTAAAATCCTGGTTCCTGTAGGACGTGTCTCATGTTTTCAACATTTATTTTTTCCAATCAATCAAAGCTCAAGCTTGGTGAGACTCAAGCTTGGTGAAACGCCACTGTGGTGTGATGCAGACTTCTCTGCTGCTTGCCTTGGTTATGTAGAATATTATTGTGCTGATCAACAAACCAACTTGTGAGTGGCTTTCTTTAAGTCCAGCTGTGTCAAACCAGCCGACCTGCAAAAACAAAAACCCATCATCGAGACGTGCCTTATCACATCTCTCAGTCTACCTGCTAATTGTGAAAGTCCTTTCCTCAAGGTTATCACACAAGCACACCCACCACCACCACCACCACCCTCCTACGGCAGCACAGAGAGGTTACCACATAATGAAAGCTCAAGTATCCAGCAGAGTGGCTGCGGATGTGGATCACGTTTCAATATGTCTGCATTACCAATCAGTCCATTGACTTCAATTACACCAGCATGGCACTAATTATCAAGCTCATTATGTCCGGTCCCTGGTGACATTACCCTCACCGTGACATTCAGTCAAGGTAACACAGACAGCAGGGTGTTTGTCCGTCGTTATGCCGGGCACGAGTGTGTGTCTTTTTGCCGGTCCTTCTGTCTCTTGGCATGGGCGTTTCTCAGCATAGGCAACCTAGGCAGTCGTCTACGGTGCCATCTTCAGGGGGCCCCCACATTGCCCTACTCAATCTCAAAAATGCTTTTATAAAAAAAAGTTTATAGTATGTTTATGTGCATTTTTTTCAATGATTATGTGAAAAATAAATGCATTGACCCTTATTGCTTGACAGCAGCTTGCATCGAGAAACTCTTGATTCAATATCTCACGAAGTGAGTTCTTATGCAGGACTAGTCCTTTTCGCTTGTCTTTTTAATCAACTACTGTGAAGCAGCCTCTACTTCTGCATCTAGCTCTAGTCTACACATACATTGCTCTTGTTTAAATTGCTCGTGAAATCATTATTGTGTGGACATGATCAGGTCTGAAATGAAAGAGCTGGTATATTCCTTGACGAAATGATACAAACCTGCTTGTCATTGTATTAAAAAATAACAAAACAACGAAGCATCTCCCTGAGCCACATGGTGCAACATTTTCCTTATTGTATGGGGTAAGCAAGCCATTTCATTGTTGTGTTCTATGCATTCGCCTTTTGGTTTACACATGGCCGCCACGTGAATAATGTGAATATTATAAAAAGACATGATAGGATGTCCTTGAGTTCACTGTTGGAGACAGACGCTGTTTGCCAACTGCTTCAGACATCTTCCTCTTTTATGCTTATCGTTTAGCCAAGCCGTAGTGGGAATGTTTTCTTATTATGATAGTGGGTCTACTTTACAGTAGTCTTGAATAAGTCCACAGCATATCTTGGAAAGGCCCAATTACTTTCAAAGTTAACATAGAAATAGGGAGCGTGTGTGTGTGTGTGTGTGTGTGTGTGTGTGTGGTTGGTCTGGACACTCCTCTACAGCCTAGAGCCAGACTTACTCAGTAAGTGTAAGTTACTTCATCCAAAGCGACTTACATATACGTCAATTATTATGAGGGCCAGTCTCCCCAAAGCAACTCAGGGTTAAGTGCCTTGCTCAAGGACACAGTGCTGCCAGCCGGGAATTGAACTCACAAAACTGTGTGTGTGCATGTGTGTGTGATTGAAGAGGAGGGAAGAGAGATAGAGGGAGAGAATGTATGTGTGTGTGTGTGTGTTTACGTCAGTGTCACATGTCCAAGGAATGATAACCATCTTCCGGAAAGAGTCTGTGTCATGGCAGACTACTGGAGCGGAACCATTGGATGATTTCATCCAGAGTGAAGTCACTCACAGTGGACACTCACAGACATGTGTAGATGTGTGTATGTTCTATTTTGCTGTTTAGCAGCAAATGTTTGTGCTGGTAAGGTTTGCATCACAATCATTCTTTGGATACCACTGTGACACTGACGAAGAACAAATCACATTTGGGAAGTTATTTGCTGTAACTTTTTGTATTATTATTATTATTTTAACCTCAATGGCATGTGAAACATCAATCAAGACTAGATCTAGTTGTCGTGGTATAGTTGACACATTATGTATTGTCTACTAGTTCTTTAGGAGGCAATGCAGTTATTGTGCCCAAATGATAGCCAGAATGAAAGTAGATATAGCATACAATCATTACATTTGTTGCAGTACCTCAAGCTTTGAGAGATGTGTAATAAAGATCATAGCTGTAATCAGCACATTGCAGAGAAGGTCAGGGCTTTGTGCAGATTATTTGACTCCTTGCTTGCATTTAGATATGTAATACACTTTTAATACACTTCCATGCACTTCTTATTGATGATCCTCTTTCAGTAGTCTAGAACAAGGAAGTGGGTATAAACATATTGATCCAAGTCACTCAATAAAAGAATTGTTTCTGCCAATAAATAGTGGATGATATGGCCATATGAGAAACAGACACAGGGCAAGTTCCATTTCTTTTCCCATATGGACACACATATGCGCGCGCGCACACACACACACACACACACACACACACACACACACACACACACACACACACACACACACACACAGAGAGAGAGAGACACACACATACGCACACAAAACATCAAGATCGAGGGTTAGGATTAGGTTTATACACATCTTGAACATAAAGGCTGACATGAGTCACTTTCCTTTTGTTCTATTTTTTTTATTTCTAACATGTTCCTCTCTCATGCGCATTCTGAGTCCCTTTTCCACCAAAACGAGGGCACTAAATCCTCTTTTATTACAAATATTGCTGCGTCGTAAATGGGAGCCTACGATGGATGGGAGTGGTTGGTTGGACACTAAAATGTCACGAGGCATTGATAACAGATTTAGTCATGGAAATGAATTACAGGTGAGAATTACCGTGCCATTCAGAAATGTACAATATTTATCTTCGTCTGAACAGCACCTATGTGTTACGGTTTCAAATTTGAATGGTGACATCTCAAGTACACTCCTTTGCCTCACACAGTGAATTTAATGATGCTTTTACTTATCCAAAGTACTCTACTTTCATGTATGTATTAGTTTCAGGAATTTATCTTTGCATCCACTGAACATCTGACAGAGCATGTATTACATTATATGAGAGTGCTGTAGGGACTCAATCTGGATTGCATAATTCACATACAAGATAGTATGGATCTCGATGGCATGGTTGAATGTATTGATAAAAACCCGTAAAATTAATGGATTTCTTTAAACTCCATAACAGCTGAAATGCATTACCATAAAAGCCAAACCAAATCCAGAGAAGATAAAGAAAAGCACACAGAGATTTTCCTACTACTACTGTACATATGATCAAGCAACATCACTTCTTTAAACTTTTGCACTTCCTTGCTTGCCTCCCTTCCAAGCTCTTGTGTCAAATTATTTGGTATCACTTTCAATCACTTGTTTTAATTTTCTTATCTTTTTTCTGCATTTTCCAGTACTCTCACAATTACCCTTTTAGTCTATTTACCTATCACTTCAGTGGTTTATTACTCTATAGCCAATACAAAGATCAGTTTTTTATATGTGCTCTGTGAATACATGCAGTTCCTTTTGGAGTTGGTTTGCTGTCCAGCTAAATTGCTTTGTTTTGTAAAGTCTCTTCTTGACTCATGATCACAAATTCATTCATTGATAAAACATAAAAACAATACAATTTTTGTGAAAATATAATAGTGTGAGATGATACAGAAATGGTGTTTAAATCAATAGTTCAGACGTGTATTAAGAAGGCCATTCATTGATGAGCTGATTTTGATAGGAGTTGATAAAAGCAAAACTGATGGGTTATCTGTGGGTTAATTTGTAACTTTTGGATAGTGAGCTTTATTTTGGATTGTGAGTTTTGATGCCAACTTACAGTACGTGCAGCAACATAAGGAAACAGCAGTCAATACTAATTTAGATCAAAGAAAAAAAACAGGAAAACTGATTAGTAATATATGGGTTAATTTGTAACTTCTGACAATGGCCGTTACTGCTTTGACACCAACTCAAGTCTCAAGAGTAAAGTAAACAAACCACAGTAAGTAAGAATTTAAGGACATAATCACTATCAGTTCTTATATTAGGCTCTCCGTTAATCAATAACAGGGACTGATCTCATATAACTGAGGAAATGTATGCAACAATATATATATTTTTTTTCTCAACAGAGAAGTTGTGTCGGGGTGCAGTGCAAGCGACCGGCATCCAACAACCTGTAAGAGCGTTCATTGATGACCTCACCATCATGGCGAAATCAGTACCTGAAGTTAGATGGATCTTGGAGGACTTGGTCAATCTCACTGAGTGGGCAAGGATGAGATTCAAACCTGAAAAGTCCAGAAGACTGAGGAAGGGGCACATACAGAACCGGTTCTGCTTCAAGATCAAAGAGACCATCAAAGATGATCATGACTTTATGATTTTTTAGTGAAAATGTAATGTGAGATGATACAGAAATGGTGTTTACATCAATAGCTTTAGTTCTCCATGTTGACGTGTATTTAGGTCATTAATTGATGAATAGGATAAGAGTTGATCAAAACAAAACTGATGGGTAGTCTATATATATAGGTTAATTTGTAACTTTTGGGTAGTGAGCTTTATGGGTTTGATGCCAACTCACGTGCATCAACATAGCAAACAGCAGTCAATGCTACTAATTTAGATTAGAGAAAAAGCAGGAAAATTGATAAGTAATCTATGTGTTAATTTGTAACTTTTGACAATTGGCTTTACTGTTTTGATACAACTCAAGTCTTAACAGGGAAGTAAACAATCAGCAATAATTCACTATCAGTGCTTATATTAGGCTCTCTGTTAATCGATAACAGGGACTGAATTCACATGAGTAAGAAAATATAGACAACAATAGAGTATGTGGGTAAATTTCCACTCGAATAGATAGAGTATATAAGAGCAGTCACCACATTATCAGTGACAGTGTATTGAAAATCAGAAGCCATCATTACAGCCATGAGAACCAACATAATCTTCCTGCTCCTCTGCAGCTACCAGCTCTCCTGTCTGGGTAGGTAACCCAACAGACCCAAACATATGTGTGATGTGTGATGTGTTTACTCTCTGTATTAAACATTGCAGATTGCAACAAAATGTTTTGATTGTGAGATGGTGTTAAACTTTAAAGGTGTGGGTTTTAGAACATTCTAACAGAAGATTTCGTTCTGCAACAATCCAAGGTTCTAAAATTCTATGTTGGCTTTGGTTGAATTCAATGAACCCAGATATTCTTTAGAACGTTCATTGTCCAACATTCCTGTCACACCAGTGTGGCAGACAGGACGCCTTTAGATGGTGTCTTGAGGTCTTATTGTGTGCAGTATGGCAGCCACTGGTAGTCACAAGCAATATCAAGGCCATATTTAGAGAAAGTACTGCGGTCTTGCCAGCACTATATGCCACTTTGAACAAACGTGATTCTTGAAAAAATGACTTAGTGCAAAAGCTTTTGTTTTCACACAGCAATGGTGTGCAGAGTAGTTCCGGGCCGGTTGAAACAGATTGATGCCGGGGCTGGCCAAGTGGTTGGGGTATCCGACAGCAATCTGATCTACAGTCTGGAGCACAATGCATGGAACAACCTGCCCGGAGAGCTTAAACATGTCAGTGTGGGATCTGCTGGGATCTGGGGAATCAACCCCAGAGATGAAATCTTCAAGCTGGTGTCTGGAAATTGGACCAAGGTTCCAGGTATAGTCTTGCCATGATAATATGATTATATGATGATATGATAGTATGATGTGACAGCACTGTATGCTCTTTTGTTTTGAACATGAGTAAAGATGAATTTATTTGGTCTTTGTGTGTATGTACTGTATGTAAGACTGAGTGAATGCATGTCCAGTAAGTGCATTTGAGTCATTCCAATGAATTAGTTACCTAGGCTGGGGTTCAGGTTGGATCATCCAATAATATAACAAAATGTTCACAGCATGATATAACCGATTATATCACCAAAAGATGTAAGCAAGTTGTTAGTATTTGTATGGATTTAGGAGGACTTTTCAGTAGTTCAATTGCTAGTTGTTGACCAAAATGTTGACTCATTACCCCTGCTTTATTGGGTGGTATTGTCAGCAGTTGTGCCAAACATAAATAAATTAAGTGAAAATTGTGTGTTATGTCTTCTGGCTAGGGTCCCTTAAACAGATCGATGCTGGAGGAGACCAGATCATTTCAGCTGTCAATGGGGCAGACCATATTTATTGCCTTGGGAAGGACGCAACAGTTGGATTCAAAGGAGCAGGCAGCCCCACACCTTGGCTGAACATCCCTGGACGTCTAAAATACTACAGTTGTGGCCCAATTGGCTGCTGGGGTGTTAATGCACACAATTCTATCTACATGATGAAGGTGATTTTGTAATGTAAATGTATTTATATAGCACATTATCATACACAATGGTCATTCAATACAATTCAATAAGAAATTAAAGGGAAGCTTTTGGCATGGTTGAGCCAAAATATTTTGATAGCCAATTTATGTGATGCCAGTATAATAAAACCTAAAAGTAAAATGTCAGACCTTATATAGTAAGTTAGTAGATGACTACTTTTAAACAAAGGAGGCTTTATTGGAAAAAAATGTATAATGTATAATCATGGACTAATCCTGTGCACTTTTGCGGTGTCCTAGGATGTAAGCCCTGCAGGCTGTGGGGGCACCATGAGTTGGACACATGTTCCAGGCTCCTTGTCCATGATAGAGGTGGGATCAGATGGAAGCGTTTATGGAGTCAACTCAGCAGGCAACATCTACCGGAGGTATGCAGCTTCCTTTGTTATATCATGTTATATTTATACAATGATTTTCAAGCTTTTGGCAATTATATTATATTATGTTGTGTTGTGTCATACTTCCATCTATAATAAAAACATGCTTAATGAATTGCATTGTTAATGGTGGGACCATTAAAACATTTAGACTGATCAAATGATGAAACCCTATTTATCCATCATTTCGGCTACAGGGAGGGTGTGACAGCATGCAACCCCACAGGGACACTGTGGACTCCAGTCGGGGGTGGCAGATACAAACATGTGTCCTATGACTTGGGTCATCTATGGGCCATTCGTCAAGATGGGACCATTTTGGATTGTGTGTAATGTGGTCAAAGGCATTTTCAAAGGCATTTGCACTTTTTTTCAGATTCATTGTTTTGAAAGTATTGTACACTGAGACACTGAGTATCATGGATGCTTCAATATTAATAATTTGTGATAATTTTTTAATCAGTACCATTTTACCATTCAGACAATGTATAT